>NW_006783110.1:1514663-1523634 GCF_000442215.2 Lipotes vexillifer | reverse complement strand
TGCTGAACCCACAAAGAAGGTCTTTCCTCCTGCAAAGTCCCTCCAACATCCTCTACTGAGAAAGTGTAACACTGTGCTCACTTTAAAGCACAGTTTAAAGGAATCCCATCCATTATTGCAGAGCAGTTATTAAAGGGTAATTTTAGGCTGAGGCAATAAATTGATAAGTGGGAAAGGAGGCCTAGTAGGTCAGGCTCTAGGTCTTGTCCCCATTTCATTCAGAGCAGCTCTGCTATGCCATGTTTAATAAATAGTGGTTCCCTGCAATAGTTGTTTGACAGCCAAAAAATACTGAAGGACATTACAGAGAAAAAGATACAATGACATAAAAATTTTAATTTTAGATTTAAGGAAAACCATTAACAAAATAAAAAAGTAAATGGCATTTGCAAATTCTTATTACAGAACAGCCCAGACTAGAGGAGGAAAGAGGGCTGCAAGAAGAGGCCACAGAAAATTTTTAAAAATGCAACTAATAAATGATTTGTGCTTAAGTTTTTGAAGAAAAAGAAGTATTATGTAACAAGTGAGTTAAGTATTTTAATGAATTTGATAATTCCATTGAAATCAAGCAAATAGAAAAGAAGGAATCATTTTTGAAGTTATATAAGAAGGAAAATAATCATTGTGTGGTCCTTGATTCAGTAGTGTAGTCATAGTAAATGCTGATTGCAAGAAAGATTATGCTACGATTCCATCAAATTATTGGAGTGAGAGAAAAAGAGAGAGTTATTACAAGATAAACTCTACTGAATCAAACAGACGAAAGATTTACTACATAATGCCAAAAAGAAAGAGAAATCAAGAGTTGCATAATATTTTCTTTGTTTTAGAAATACTGAAGCAAATTACCAAATGCCATAAGAAATGAACCAAGGGTGCAAATGTTTTGGGGAGTAGAACTAGAGATATAAGGAGAAGTGAAGGTTTTTATTATAATTATTTTAGCTTTATTGGATTTTTAAATTATGCACAGGTCCTACTTTGATAAGAACGGGCCAAATCTTATATATAACATGACTTCTACAATGCAAAATTCACAAGAAAAACATTGGAAGAAAATATCTAAAATAGTAACAGTGATTGCCATCCTACATGACTGTTAACTGTGTCTCTATATTTTTAATCTTTCAAAACTTTCTAAAATGAGTATCAACAGAAAAAAAATTACCATGGAGAGAGCAAGTAAAGGGTTAAACAAAGTCATTAGATTTATGTGAATGGAAAGCATGAAAGATAAATGAAGATAAAATGAATGCAGAAGTATTATACCATCAGGCAAACAATATTTATTAAGTGACCACTGTGAGTCTAGCACTAGAGGTAATAAACAAACAAGCAAACAAAATGATAAAACATTGCCCATTCCCTTGAGGCACTTAAAATTAAATGGAAGAATAAATGGAGGAAATAAAAGTTAGATATTGATTTTATTTTAATGACAATTTTTTAAAACAATAAAATAACAAAAATCTTAGTTGACAGCAAATTTAAAGATGTTACTCAAAATCATTTGAAATGAAAGAATAATTCCCTCTCATATTCTTGCTCCTACCATTAAAGATAATTAGTTGTAAATATCTCTCATATAAAATTATGAACATCACCATAAACTCCCTAAGTGTATTATTCAATTTGCAAAATGCAAAATTGAACAGGACTTTTCCCTAAAGATTCATCTTGTGTATTCTCAGGACATCTGCTTATCCTAATACCAGTGGTAATGATGATCTTTCATTCTTTTATAGCATTTACCACTTGCTTGAATTGGTTTCAAATAATATCAAGTCACTTTCATGTCTGCCTTTAATTCAGATGTGAATTAACCAACATAGTAATTAAGCTTAAATGTCAGAGCCTCTTCCTTAATGGACCCCTTATAGCAATACACTCTATATATTTTTGTAAGATTTGCAAACACAGGACACTTTAAGCAAAATTGGTTGAAACTGCTGTCTCTTTCTGCTCCAATTTACTCTCCGACACACTTCTGCTTATGTAGAATCACGTCTGGAGTGGCTACGAAGTAGCTGAGCTGGGAACAATTGAGTTTGATTTAGTTATGTCTACACATATGGATCACAGTCATGTCTATGTATGTTTTAGCAATTCCTGGCCATTTTGGTATAGGTATGACTTCCAGGAAATTCTCACAGCCCACTGTATTAATTCCCTCATTGTTGACACCAAAAGATGCAGAGCAGAGATATTATGAAGCAATTAATATGTCCTACTGAGGTTAGCACTGAAAGAATGAGGATAATGGAGGGAAAAAAGGTTTGAAATACATAGTAATGTAGCATGAAAAGCTAGCCTGTGGAAAGTTCCTCCAATTCTTACATCTCATTTAAAAAAAATTTTTTTTGATAAAACCTTTTCCCCATATTTGACAGTGATAGTACAGTATTTACCTGACATTACAATAAGTTGTGAAGCTGAAAATTTTCAAATTATCAATAACATAAAAAAGTTTTCAAAAGATAATCAAAAATTATCTCCCTACACTCTATAGAAAATATTATTAAATTACACTCATATGAAATGACAATTGAAGTTTAAAGCCAAAAATAAGTAGTAAAGAAATACTATAGAGTTGTATTAGGCATTTAATTAATTAAAATATAATGATTTTCTTCTGGGTTTTGTAATTTTACTGGTATTGGTCAGCTTTTTAAAATTAGCAATTTGTTAAAATTTTTCTCATCCTAAGTAAATGTACACTTTCATATCTAATTCTTGATTTGATTTTTCTCTAAATTTTCCCAATTTGTGTACAATTGAGGTCTCATAAAACTGAAGACACCCTGGATGTTTTTATTTATTATTATTATATGTAAGAAAATATATCCTCAGGAAGGTGTTAAAGCTGGGAGATGAATAAAAAATCACCTGGGCTCTCAGAGCCCTGCCCCAATCGTGAAATTATATAGACTCACAATTTGTAGAAATACCCAGAATTAAGTACTTGGGATAATTTTTCTTCTTCAGGTATTTGTATTTGTCTAGATTTTTTGTCTTCTATATTGTTAAATGTGTGACATTTTGGCACCGCAAAGAATACTTTATATGCACGCTTCCATTGATAACAGACAGCCTCTTAAAATCATGTACCATTGAACTACCCTCAGTAATTAAAAGGTCATGAATTTACTCAGTCATTTTAGATCTCTATCTGAACAATTCCCTAGCGAAGACTCAGTTCCATTTTCTGACTTACTAAAACCCTTTTTTGAGCTTTAGGCTCACCGAAATCCTACAGATGCTGAGAACTCGTTGACAGATTTTGAATTGGTTATTAATCACTGTGTGACGTATTAGAACTCAGATTGACAGTGTGACAAAGCAAATGCGTCCCTCATCAGATCGTTTAGCAGTTACTGCTCAGATAAAATAAATATGAGTGTTCTATAAATTGCATTAATTGAAAGTTAAGCTGTTAGCTATAATTTTATAACAATATTTAAGAAAAAAGACCACAAATTATCAAAAGCTTAAGATGGCCACTTTCATAATGTTGTTCAACTTTATGTATACATGACTATAACATAATTTTGCTGCAGTCAAGTTAGGACAAGATGTGCTCTGGTTGCTTAAGAGCTGTAGTTTGCTCATTTCTAGTGAATTTTACTGGGGCCATGCCTAATGCTCGGGCTCTAGACAGGCTACAGTTGCTACATGCAAAATTATGTCAATTTATTTTCATTTTGATAAAATTGCCATTACTCTCCCCGTTTCTGAAAACGACAAAAATCCCAACAGATTCAACTGTTCACAATCGATTGCTAGAACATCTTACAGCACAACAAAGATTTACCTGAGTAATTCAAATTACCACAAGGCTAATTATCTTTTTTATCTTCATTATGTGAGTTGACTATAGCACTTCTTAATTCCATCATTCCTCGGTGCTCTGGCAAAACAGCCAGCCACCAGGTGTTGTGACTCTGGCTCCTGGAATTCTGCCTGATCTCCATTTTTGTATGGTAACATTGCAGCCAGGAAATAGATTAGATTATGCTGATGTTGAGCTACAGAAATACTGCTCAGTCCAGTAATCTGATAACAATGCAAAATGTCCAGTAACAGCAGCCTGGCAGTATTATAATTGAGAGTCAGTTAGAAGTAAAGTTTGGTTCCATCATATTATGAGGTGTCAGCTATGTGTAGAAATTAGTCATGTGAAGAAGGGGGTAGAAAAAGGAATTTAAGTTACGCCACTTGTCAACAATACACAGAAGATGAAAGAAAGTAGTCAAGATTGTTATTTTCCTTGAGCTGGTGTATCTTTCGCTGCATACTTAAAGAGGATAAAACTCTCTCAAGACCTGTTAATTGTCAAAGGAAGGATTGTGAAAACACGAAAAAATAAAAAAGAATCTCCGATTGATTTCTATGACAACTATGGCAATACTCTATGCATGAAGAGAAGTCACTATCCTGATTTCTTGACAGGTTTACTTTGTGGTTCATGGATCATCTGTCACAGGGTATGGATCTGGAAACAGGATGTGCACTGAATCACTCAAAGAATGAGTATATCACAGCCAGCATCTGCTAATTATATGCTGTGTTTCCTACTAGGCTCCTTATTACTCTGAAGGGAAACTAGCCCTTAGAGAAAATTCTTTCAATACTGTCTATGGTTCATAGACAGATAACAAATACACCCAGATTAGGCAGATCAGCTGAAACTGAACATGGATTGATCACATTTTGAGCTGGTTGCCTCCTGTGAAAATAGTCAAGACATTAAATGAGTAAAAGCAGGAAAGTTTCAAATTCCAAACAATTAATCCTTTATTTACCTAGTAACTTAAGTAGTAGTTTTCCTCTTTAAAAATATGCTTCAGATATTGTGATAGGCAGAATTCGAAGATCCTCCATCCCCTGGTATACGTATCCTGTATAATACCCTTCCCTTGTGCTTGTGCAGGACTTGTCAAGATGACAGAATATCACCTCATTGATTAGGTTACTAATAAATTGACTGTGAGTTAATCAAAATGGAGATTATCCTGGGTAGACCTGACCAAATCAGTTGAGCCCATAAAAGAAAGTGAAGTGCCAACCGCTTCTGGCCTTGAAGATACAACCTCCATGAGTTCTGTACCTGCAAGGTAATGACTTCTGCCAACAACTACACGAGCTTCCAAGAGGCTCTTCAGCCCTAGATGAGACCCCAGCCCTGCCCAACACCTGGACTACAGTCTGAGGAGCACTTGAGCAGAAGACCCAGCTAATGCTGCCCAAACTTCTGACCCACAGAAACTGTGAGCTAATATATCTGTGTTGTTTTAAGCAACCAAGTTTGTGGTAATTTGTTACACAGAGACAGAAAATCAATAGATTTGATGTTCAAAACTGACCTTTTAAAGAATATTTCTTTTTTTTGGAACATATTTCTGAACATATGATGTTCTCCACTTAGTCAATAGTATTCTCCAGAATCATGTTTCTCTGACTGAATCTGAATTGAATCTTGTTTCTAATTCTCACTCAGTTTCATCTGTCACAGATATCACTATAAAATCCTGACTTTTCAGACCAATTGTGAAACCTCATATATTTCAACTCCTCTGGTTTAATTTTTTCAATCTTTATGTAAAATTCTTCCTACATTCTAAAGGAAAATGGGAGAAGATAGGTGTTTTTCCATTCAATTGATTTCAGTCAGCTTTTTGTCTTCCTAACTACTGAGGAAAACAAATAAAATTTTGAAAAACAATAAAAACCCAATTATATGTGTCATATTTTATACTTTATATAGTTACCTTATTTCATTTTAGAAAAATAATTTAGAAAATATAGGTTTGATGTTTAGAGATAGTCAAAGGAGATCCAAAAGCCACTCGGCAATTAACCTTGAATCTAAACATCTTCACCTTCCCCAGCATCTCACATAGTGTCTCAGGTATAGTAAGTACCAAATAAACATTTGCTATCTGAATGAATAGAAATAAGAAACTTTAATTTGTACAAAATGTCAATTGCCATTTATCTTTTCAGTGTAATAAATAAATGATGTATTTTCTACTTTAGATTCCATAATTCTGTACTGAAAAAATAACACATAAAGAAAATTTACAATGCGCTGAAGAGCAGATGGGTGGAACAGAAATCTCTTTATAATGGAAACATAGGTCATTATTTTTAAGGTCTGTATACTCTCCAGGATATGTCTAGATAATAGTTTCATAACATAAAGGGAGAGCTTCTGATTTAGTTTGAAAATCTTTCTTTGAACGCCTTAACAAAACACTGATGTATAATTAACTATATAGTGCATGAGCTTTCTCTCATAATGATCCTATATGACTCTCGAATTTCACCCTGTCAAACCCGTACTGTGCTGCAAACTTGGGGAGATAGGAAGGAGACAGGACTATCCTCGTAGGGGGAAAAACCTTTCATAATGTTTTCAAGATATGTTTTATAAAGTGTCATAAAACTCAAGATATGTTTTATAAAGTGTCAAAAACTCTAGTACTCTGTTGGTACTAGAGGATTATGGGCAGTGGACTACCACCACCATTGAGAGAACATGAGGTTTCATTGTGTAGAGAAATAGCATGGAAATCTCTATACTTGCTCACACTATTCAGAACTTTTGCCCTAAGATCTCCACTTTCTCTAGACTTGCCACAGCTTCAGACATCCACGTGGCGGCAGAAGTGGATCCTCCAGGAGCCCTCTCCTCCTCTTGCCTTGTTCATACTGCTCGGCGAATTTTCTGAGAATAAGGTATCTACATACAGAGCTGTCATGTACACCTAGCTTTCCCTGCAAAGAACTTCTGAAAAGCTACAAGGAAACTGATCCTTCCTGCTGCTTCTCCATTTAAGAGACTTTGAGATGGCTTGGTATTCATGCTGTGGGATTGTGGCTTTTCTTTCTAAGGTGACTCTTATCTGGCTGACGTTCATAATAATCTTTCCAGTGTAGAAAAAGGCCATCACCAAAACTGCCTTGTACTGATCTGAAAACATGAAAAGTGAAAGCACCAATTACATGATTTTCAACATGTTTGAAAGTAAGAATTATATGATACACAATCTATAGCTCCTTTTTTAACAACTATAGAATATTTTATGTACTATGTTAAAGCCTACACAAAAATACTGAAACATGTAACACTGAGTTTCTCTTGTGTGATGCGGATGGCAAGTATGGTCACTTTGGAAGTAATTCCGTTTCACAACCACAGAAAACAAAACAAAACAAAAAATGCATTGCACCTTGATCAACCATCAGGAGAGAGGGCATGAAGTACAACCAAGGAGAACAGTTATGAGAATTGAAAGCTGTGAAGTTCAAGTGCCTTCTGCCTACTCTGAGAGCAAAAATCTCAGTCACAGAAAATAATAATATTTAACTAAGGCCGACTGTAGCTAAACAGGACAAATATTGAATCATCTGGGGACTTTTAAAAGAAACAGATTCCTTAGGCCCCGTCCAAGTGTTACTGAAATACACTCTTTGGGGATGTAGTCTAAGAATCTTTATTTTTAGAAAGCTAACTCAATTGATTCTATTATTATCCAGCTTCAGAAACCAAATCAAGTGGCTGCTGTGGTTTGTTGCTCAGATTCTCCCTTCGGGAAGAGTCAACCGTCCCACAGTTGCCACCTCCCTGGGTGCAGCCAGCATCCAATGACTGGCTGATGTGACAGGTCAAAGACCTCATGTGTACCTTGGTTTGAGATAACGCCAAAGGAATCAAAGCTGCAGAACCTCCCCTGAGCTTGGAAGCCACTCTCAGTCCCTCACAGGTGTTATTCCCAGAAATAACAATAAAATTCCTGCATGCAACTTTTCCTTCAGAATCAGCTTCTCCAGAAACCCAAGCAAAGAGAGCTGGTGCTTAAGTGATCTTTGAATGCGGACTCTCAACTAGGCAGTAGCTGATAGTGAAGCAAGATGAGAAAGATATATACATGGGGAAAGGACCAGGAATCCCAAGGCACTGTGAATTAGAATATGAGAAAGGTAGGAAGTCAACAAGACACTCAAGCAGAGGGTGTCACAAGAGGGACAGTCAGAGACTCAGTGGAGTGAGGAAGGCATCAGAGGGGAGGTTGGCCTGCACAGAGTCTCTGAAATGGGGAGCGATTCTGCTTGGAGCAGTGGGAGGTCAGCCCCATGACTACTGAAGTTGGGGAATGGTAAGAAGGAAATCCCTCCAGGGCTAAAGCAGCAGTTCAAGCCCAGTAATGGCTTTAGAAGGCCAGTGAGGAGGATATTTGTATAAGGTGAAGCAACAGCAGCTTGGAGTAGGGAATCAGCCAAAGTGAGTTAGGTAGGGTGTCTGCATGGGGATTGTTGAAAGGAGGCAAGAAATTGGTTATATACAGAGAGATTGATCAAAAAAGTAAATACACTGAGTATATGAGTATGTATGTAATACTATACCTATGTTTATAATATTATACATATTTATAATTGAATATTTATATCTAAATATATATTTCATATATTTACATACACACATTCTCTAGCTCTGTGCAGTGAGAGGGCCTGATAGCAGTGATACCCCAATAGCAATGCGTATATTTAACAGCCACATTTTTGCTTCTAAATTTCATTCTCCACTCAAAAATACCAGAACAACTTAGAGAAATGACTAATGCCAGGGCTGAGGGAGAGGAAGTACAAGATGAGCCTGGAACATCTTTCTGAGACAAAATAAGGAAGTGATCAAGATGATGAGATATCTCAAGATAACATCTTGAAGGGGCTCCGCTGGTCAAATCTGGAACAATTTGTGCATCAACATGAGTAGTGATGATAACAAATTAAAACCAGAGAATAAAATATGAATTCATGAGTATATAGTGGTATAATTAATTAATTAAAAATTAAAAGTTTGGGCTTCCCTGGTGGTGCAGTGGTTGAGAGTCCGCCTGCCAATGCAGGGGATGCGGGTTCGTGTCCCGGTCCGGGAAGATCCCATGTGCCGCAGAGCGGCTGGGCG
>NW_006783110.1:1503193-1514602 GCF_000442215.2 Lipotes vexillifer | reverse complement strand
CAAAAAAAAAAAAAAAAAAAAAAAAAAAAAAAAAAAATTAAAAGTTTGATTCAAAGGTATAGGGATAAATAAATAGGGATGAATAAAAAGGTATATTTATTTAGATCAAAAATACCTCCTAACGAAATACTTAACACCAAAGAATAAAAGAGTAACTTTACAGTGAAGACTCTTTTAAGATATCAAATTAGTCAACTAGCAATGAGACAAATCAAATATGTGTGCAACTTGGTATGACATATGAATAACAGCATCATTTCTTTGACATTCCTGCCAAATGACACTATATAAGCCAAATCTAACCAGGAAGACACATCAGGTAAACCCAAACTGAGAAAACAACCTACAAAATAAATTGCCTGTAACCTTGAAAAATATCAATATCATGAAAGTCAAGGAAAGACTGAAGAACTATTCCAGATTAGAAAAAAACTAAAGAGATATGACAGTAAAATGCAATATGTCATTCTGTATTGAAAACTTTTGTATAAGGGCCTAATTAATGGGACAATTCATAAAATTTTTATCGAGTTTGAGGATTAGATGGTAGTAATATTTCAGTGCTAATTTCCTGATTTTGATGGTTGTATTGAGGTTAAATAGGAGGATGTGTTTCTTTGTAAAATAATACACAAAATATCTGGGGTGATTAGACATTCTGTTGGTGACTTGTTCCCAGAAGTTTCAAGAAAGAGTTCTTTTAATTTTTCTTGAATCTTTTCTTTCAAAATTTTTATAAAAAGTAAATTTGAATGAAATATATGAGATTTGGGAACTCTACTGCCTTCCACATTGCACATAATGAGGACCCAATTACTAGTGGCAAGGAAAATACTGTTAGCTCCTGGCATGTTGTAACCATGAAATTGTTAAACTTTCACAGAAGTTGAGCTGGGATGGTCTGTCAGTTGAAGGTGGATGGATGTACTATCTCAGGCATTCTAAAGATTCAGAAACGATAATTCCAAGTATATTGGAATTGGATGGCTGTTGTTGAATACTATGATTGCACTGAATAAAAGGAAGGCTAAGGGTGGTTAATTATCAACTTAAGTATAAGTGTGAAAATCAGAGAGACCAGTAAAGTATTACAGTCTGACCTGAGGGCTATGTCAACTCTCCCAACCTAAGTAACAATATAGTACAAAGATATGCAAGATATCTGAATATCTCACAGAACATGTGAGATAGCTGAATATCTCACAGAACATCACATTGGTCTACTACTCAGTAGGGAACACATACACCATTTGAAAAACAGTTCTTGGCATGTTACTGGGCCCTGACAGAGAATCTGAAGGTTGAACCTAAGATCAGGAGCAGGATTCTATTAGACAGATGTACTAAGGATAAGGTGATGGGCCCATCAGCATGATGGGGAAGAATGGTGGAAGAAAAAGGCCCAACTTGTACCATGTATAGGTCAGCAAAGTATGTATGTGCAAGTCTCAAAATGAATGATTCTAAAATATAGCTCAACTCAGGATGCCTTCGAAAGACAATGGTAAGGAGAAATCCTCCAGTGGGCAGTATTAAGCAGATTAATAAACTTGGACTACTGGGCAGTAGGGAATAGCTTAGCTGGATGGTCAGAATCCTGAGAAGAAAAGATCGGAATATTACAATCAAGGTTTCTGGGAAAGACCATGTAATGCACTTATGGGGCTGTGCATGAAGGGTGAACATTATTGTGTCACATGTTAATGCCACCACAGAAGAGTGATTCAACCAATTGCTATCAGTCAGCCTCTGCCACTGGCCACCCCAGTGCTTGCACAATGGGCTTGTGAATACAGGAGCCATGGTGGCAGGGTGGAGGTTCCTCATGGGCTCAACAGCATATACTCCTCACCAGTGCTTATCTAGCTACTACTGCTACTAAATATCAAACCTTTCAGCAACAGAGACTAATGCCAAGCCCCAGATATAACACCATTCTTTCATGAGTACAACTAGGCACCTGGTGGCAGGTTGACTACATTGGACCCCCTCTACTCCAAGATGGGCATCTATTAATATTGCTGGCGTTGAGCTATATAATGGATATGGTTTGCCTTAGCCAGTAATACTACCCAAGATCTTACAGAGTTCTTGATCCACCTACATGGTTTCTATAACGTTATCTAATCTTAAATGAAAGGATCAATATTATAACCGTCAGTACAGGAGTAGTACCATAATCACGAGAGCCACTCATGCCATCAAATTCTATACCACCCAAAGGTGCCATAACGAAAGAGCAATGGAACAGCAACTTGAAGGCATATCTGTAGCACCAATGTAGAGAAAACACACTGCAAAGATGAGGCAACAAACTGCATGATGCAATATATTCCTTAAATCTGAGATCATTAAAAGGGGCTGTGTCTTCAATAGATAGAATACCTATTGGTTAAGGAATGAAGGGTTGAAAATAGCAATGGCTCATTTGCCATAACTCCAAGTCACCCACTAGGATTCTTTGTGCTTCCCATCCTTTCAGTTGTAGGCTCTATGGATTTACACGTCCTTGTTCCCAGAGGAAATACTTCAAACAGGGGACACAGTAAATATTCCATTAAATTTTAAGTTATGACTGCCACCTGGTTCCTGCCAAAAGACCAGAAGGTAAGGAAATGATGATTACTTTGGCAGGACATGAGGCTACAACAGCCTCCAATGGGGGCAGGCGATCCAGAAGGACATCTTTAGTAACTCCACTGTTAGAATTTGATAAGTGCACAAGGACAACAGCAGATTCTTGATCCCTGAGAGACCAGGAAATGTGTCACTCTACTATTTAAGCCATGTAGTTCAGTGGAGGTACTGCTGGTGAAGAGAAATTAGAATGAACAGTAGAGAAGGGAGATGATGAATGTCAGTTGCTGGCCTGAGACTGGCTGCAGCATCAAGGTTATAATTCATCCTGTTGACCTTCCTTTCCTGAGATTCTCCAGGGAAAGGGAACAACCAGAATCCTAGAGGAGCTTTCCCAAATAAGTTGAACTTACTACGTGAAGCAAGGTAATGGTGGTATAAGAGTGAAGTATAGTGGATACTAGGACCACCTAGGACCCCTTTAGGACCCAGACACTCATTCTCCCAACTCTGGGGAGTGCTGGTGACTGATGGATCACAGATGACTCCCTTTCCAGGAATCTACTCCTTCAGCTGAGCAGCCCACATTTCTTGATTGGTGGATGCAAAGATACAAGAGCCATTTTGTATCTTTGCATTGAGCATTTTGCTTGAATCCAGGATAACTCTGAAGAATCATCCCAACTTCAGAACTACCCATGGGATTTTGGTGTAGGCCTCTGTTGCATTTAAATGGCAGTTCAACTTCTCCTTCTGCTATTCTTTCCTTCCTTTCTCCCTCACAGGTATTGTTTCCGAGAACTCTTTCCAATAAAATTCTTGCACACAAACTCTGATCTCAGTGTGCTTCTTGAGGAATGTGACCTAAGATACTAAGAGATGGGAAGCATCTAATTCAGATGTATTGAGAAGGGGCATAACTATTTTTGAAAATCTTGGTTTCCTTCTAGTATCAGGCCTTAGAGTCTTGCGAAACAAAACACAAATAATAACAATGAGAGGGAAAGATAGTCAGAAACCAGAAGGAGAGTGAATAAAATAGCAGGAGCAGCAGCTATGTATGTTGGACACCAAATATGCTCCCTACTATAGAGGCTTTACATGTTTAGTATTATTTGATTCTCAACAACCACACAAAGAAATGATCATCCCAATATCATGGTGGAGGAAGTAAAAGTAAGAGAATTTTAATAACATACAGAACTAGTAGTATCCATATTACCTAAACCCCAAACTGACTGATTTATTCTCTCTAGAACTTCTTCCTCCACTTGTAAGAATAAGGGTTAAAGGAGACAGAGTTGGGAAGAGTGGCAAAGCCATATTAGGTTCCAGGCGATCAATAATAAATGGCTCAAGGGTCAGAGAATAACAGCTAGTAAGAATACCTAAGATGTATTGAATAGTTCTTCTGTGCCAAGCACTATATTAAGCTACTTACATGGATTTTTTTCACTTAATCCGTAGGACTACTGCCTGAGTAGAGGTAGTATTATTAACCCCTTTTTACCAACGAGGATGTGGATTTACTCAAAGGAGTATAAATATCTTATTCAGGCTGAGACACACAGTGTAGTCCAATTGTTCTCAAATTTTATCATGGAGGGATATCTGGAGAACTTGCTAAAACAGAATATATGTTTCTACTTCAAGAGTTTATGATTTAGAAGATTTAGAGTTGGGGGGGTCTAAGAGTGGGGGGGTCTAAGAATTTACACTTGTACAAATTCCCACATGATGCTGACAGTGTTGGTCCAGAGCCCACATTTCAGAATCACTGGTACAGTCCAGGACAAGGTTCAAAATCAATCTCAGGCATCCTAACTTCAGAGCCCACAAATTCCCTGCTAAATACACATTTTTAGCAGAACCAACCAACCCAAGTTCCCTGGGTTAGGAATGAGAGCCATTGTACCAGTCAGACTCACTTCACAATGCTAAGCAAGGCATTTTATATTTCAATGTCTTTATAAAATAATAAGTCAAACCTTCTGCCAAACCCATGAAATATTGTGAGACTTAAGATTTTTCCTAATATAAATATGAATTATCATAAGGGGTATAATTAGTAAGGAAATAACAATTTATTGTACTTATTGGACTGTAAGCAGTCCAGAGACTTAAGCACCCTCCAGAGAAAGCAGGTGAGACACACTAACATCCCTTAAGAACAAAGGTATGTCAGGAAGCTGCTGGGCATCAGGCAGGAAAAAAGAGAAGCACCAGGAGACAGAAGAGATGAGGAAAGAGAAAGTGATCAGTAAATATTTCACTTACTGCGATTTCCCCTTAATTTGGCCTTAAAAGGGGGAAGTGGTTTTTGCACATTTTTTGGAACTGGAAGAGACGAGTAGAGGTCCTACTGTAGGAGGGCCTTGTAGTCACTTAGATCCCATTCCCTGGGTCTACAGAGGATGGATAAAAAGTGCACCTCAAGTGGCATACAGTGTTTGAGAAAGACATGGCTTACAGTCATGTAACAATTAGAAGATAGCACCAAACAGGTTATGATCAAGTACTTGCACCTCTGGCACGGTTAGTGTTAGTAGAAGCCACAAAGAAACAAGTAGGACGACTTCAAGGTAGAAGCATCAGCACTCAGCCCTGGGCCTCCTAGACCCCAAGACAATAGAATTCAACAAAGGAAATGACTGAAGTCATCTCCAGGCAAGTACTCCAAAATAGAAAAAGCTTAGCACTCTCCAGCACATTGGATAAAGTGTGCTCTTGTGGCCTAGCAACTTTATTCTATTTTTTAGGTTTCCTCCAATTTTTACTTTTTTAAAATTGAAGTATAATTGATTTACAATATTATATTAGCCTCAGGTGTACAACATCATGATTTAATAGTTTTATAGATTATACTCCATTTAAAGTTAAAAAGTATTGGTTATTACTAGCATACTAGGTATTTGTATACAACTAGATATAAATGACTGAGTTTATTTTTAAAAAATATTTATTTTATGTGTTTTACAACATAACTCTTCTGAGAAACTTCTTTGTATCACTTGGAGGAGTGAGGCAAATGTAATTAAATAGAAATTATCTCTATCACTTTTAAAATGAGATGACTTTGGGCCCCTTTTCCAAAATACTCATGTATTATATTGTCTCTGCTGTTTCAACATCATTTTCTTCCCCTTAAAATTAATATATTTTCTTTTTTTATTGAGATACAGTTGATGTACAATATTATATAAGTTACAGGTATACAACACAGTGATTCTCAGTTTTTAAAGGTTATACTCCAATTATTGTTATTATAAACTTTTGGCTATATTCCCTGTGTTGTACAATGTATCCCTGTAGCTTATTTATTTTATACATAATAGTTAGTACCTCTTAGTCCACTGTCTTTACTGCCCCTCCCCCCTTTTCCTCTCCCCTACTGGTAACTCCTAGTTTCTTCTCTGTATCTGTGAGTCTGTTTCCTTTTCATTATAGTCACAAGTTTGTTTTAATTTTTAGATTCCACATATAAGAGATATCATATATTATTTGTCTTTCTCTGTCTGACTTATTTCACTTATTATATTTTCCCACCACACCATTTAGGGCTAGTTCCCTAGTGTGTGTTCAGGGAAATAAAATAAGCAAAACTTGAAAACAATGCAAAAAGAAGAGTTCTATAATTTTTTTTAAGAATTCTATAATTTTTTAAAATGTTATACTACAGTATTTTCTGACAAGACTGCCTGAGGGTCATTTGATTCTCTCATGGGATATAATTTTGATTTACTATTCACAGTTGATTAAGGCTCCTATGTCATAACTCTGTAAAGTTAGAGGTTGATTTGTGGACAAAGAACCATGTGTGACTTTCTTTTTTTTCTGTTTGATGGAGAAGATATCCCCCAAAGGTTATAGCTTATTGCCTTAAAGGATATTAATGAGTTTTTTTATCAGACCAAGCAATCTCAACACAAATTTCTTTTCCCACTGACCTTATAAATCTGAATTTCTCATATCCTCATTAAATCACTTTTGTCATCCTGTATTAATGAACTGAATAAAATTTTGAAACGTGCTAACTACTTGTATGAGTATTATTTTATAACAATTTGAGAATCGCACATTTTCATGTATAATGGATGAGTTGATGTTCAAATCTCTTAAGTAGATTTTTTTCATATCTCATTTTAAACTTGGCTGGGAGGCAATGGTTTGAATGGAAGTGGAAATGAATGTAGTAAGGTCAGTAGTCATATAATGGGTATCAGGAAACAAGACAAGTTTCTTACTACCTTATCCAGGGCTTTGGAAATAATTGGATATTAAAGAATATGTTTAGATATAAATGTAAGACGTCTTAGATCAGGTAGATCAACTAAATTTGCTCCCTGGGAACAGACCTATACTCTGTCTTATCATGGACTTGTGGGTATTTGTAGCTAGGTTCAAAAAACACTCTGATTGATAGTGGAATAGAAGAGGAATAAGGCATAGTCCATGCTCTCTTGCAGAATTTACAATTCCATCCATTCATTGATTTATTTAGTTTGTATTTATGGAGCACTTCCTAAGTTTCCACTCTTGCTTGATATAAGCCGTAAACTTTTTTTTTTTTTTTTGCCTTTCACTGAGCCTACTTTCAGAAAAGTGGGAATGAGAGACAAAAATAGATGCATAAAAAAGTTAGGTGCTGATATGTGCTATGAAGAAAAATTAAGGGGAGTAAGAGAGTAATAATGATGGAGGCTGCTATTTCGTATGTGGCTGGGGTGTGTACATATGGTGGAGAGGGTTCCTCTGAGGAATTTACATTTGAAGCAGGGACACAATGAAGTGAGGAGATATTGTTATTCTTAATTTAAATTGGTTCAAAACAAATGATGTTATAAATATTCATTGTTTATCTTTCAAAAACATTCTAAGAGAATATTTAAAATATGTAACCCCCTGCTAAGTGATGAATGAGAGATAATCAACCCAAAGTAGAATTTCTATTATAATACTGTCTATAAATTGATACTAAAAGTTAAAAACAAAATGAATTTTATCTTCTTTAACTATAAAAATAGTTAACTACACAACAAAGGATAATAGAATTTCTATTTTCCTTGTCAGAATCTCTTTGATTCCTAGCATCAAAGTCAAAATAATTATCTTTTCTTATTTTCCTTCAATTCCTCAAAATCATGTCAAACTTATCTTGCTTATAATGAGAAGAGGAGTCCTAAAACTTGGCTGCACATTGGAATTACCTGGGGAATTTCAGATACATGTAAGTTTCCTGGATGCCAACAACCCAGTTCTGACATAATTGGCCTGGGATGTAGCCTGAGCTTCGGGATTTTGATACCACTCCAGGGACCCATTCACGGCAGCCAAAGTTACGTAGCATCCATGTAAACCATGACTTTACCAGGCAGTTCCTCTCTCTGTCCACCCCACCACATCCACCTGCAGTTTCTGTCTTTCGTTTTATTGTTGACAGAAGAACCATAACTTGTTCATCCCATTAATGTCTTCTAACTCTTACTGGCCCTTGCTATTGGCAGACATCATTTCATTCTTTATCTGTGGAGACTTTTTTTGCCTTAGAACTAACAGGTTTCCTCTTTTAATTGAACAAATCACTTTATGGACCTATTTGTTGCTATCATATAATTAAATATAACAATATGATAATTGAATTTCATAACTAAAACCTAATTAAAACATAATTCATAATTTAGCTGTATATAGAATTTTAGGTGAAAAGCTATTTTCCCTTGAAAATATAAAGATATTGTTCCATTTCATTCTAACACCTAATGCTGCTGATGAGCAGTGTGATGTGTTCCTTTGCTCCTGCTAGGTTGATTCATTCATACCGTAAACAATTTTGCCATATCTTGCTTTTATTTTACACTCTACATGATTGTATTATCTTTACTTTTTCTAAACCTTCTACTGAATAATGATAATTTTAAATTTCTACATTATCTTTATTATTTTTTAATGGTCCTTTCTCTTAACATCCTGTTCATGTTCTTTGGGTACAAGGTCATCTTCAATTACTCTGAGGATATTTACAGGATTTTTTTTTCCTCTTCTGTCCTCTGAATTTTCACTTTTTCCCTGGGATCAGGTCTGTTTATTTGGGTCTTTCTTTTTCATATTACTGATTTTCTTCAAGTACTTAGTGATCCATTGTTATCCTTTCAGGGTTAAAAATTAGGGGATAGAAAGGTCAACTGAGGGCTCTGAGTATAGGGGCATAGTTTGACTTGGGGGATTTGGTTTACCTCCAAATGGATGAGTAGTTTTTCACTAAGTCTGGGCTTCCCAAATGTCAGACTAAGGAGGGCCTCACTTTGGAGATCAACACCCACCCTTCCAGCCCTAGTCCTCTTTGATTAGCTGACTTAATCTCCTTAGAAAAGAGCCCTCCCTTTTACCAAAGAGGTCCATATTAGGGTGCTCATAAGCTAGTATGGAAGGAGGAGGCAAGAGAGATCTCCAGTGCATATGCTCCGTGGCTAAGTTTTCAGTTAACCACCTATTTTTAGCCTCTTCTCCCATCACCATATGAACCCAAATCTGGAGCTTCTGTAGGTGCTGCAAGAGAGATCACCTTTCTCTCTTCTCAATCCCTTTGAGTATTCTGGGCTATAACTCCCTCCTTTCCACTTGATCTGTTAAAACCCTACGATTTGATCTCTGTCTTCCAGAAATATGTTGAAATCAGTCATCCACTAATAACCTCATTCCATCATAATTTCTTCACTGGTTTGAATTTATTTCTTTAAAATTTTTTTCTCTGCTATTATATTAATTGGGTCTTAGATGAAGGGAGACCAGTAAGCATGCTTACTGTATCATCTGGGGGTCAGAGAAATCAAGGTTTCATTCTTTTATCTACCTGCTATTATTTAAATTTGACCTTAAGAAAATTTCTTCCAATAGATTTTTTTTCTTCAAGTAGATTTTTTTGATGAACAGTAGTCTGAACATCTACAAGTGACAGATGAATTATATGAAGAGATCCACCCTGTGATGAACTGTACCCAATTAATGACATCAAATCCAGATTTTCTTTTATATAATGCAGATGCTAGGACCAGAAGAGAGCTGTTTATATTGGATATGCAGAGGTCAGCCTGTGAGCCAACATTTGTAGAAAGGACAGGAGAAGCCTGATTCTTAATGTTGGCAAACTCAGTTCTCCCCACAGACAAGAACCACTTGAACTCCTTCTATAGTCTCAGCTTCACTCTCAGTTCCTAGGACCAATTCAACATGAGCCAGGAGGAACTGAACCACTCCAAATTCCAATTCCACAGTTTTTCCTGGTCCAGCTCTGGGCTGCTATTTGATCCAGTCCTTCTACTGGGCCTCTGCAATTCTCCCTCTCCAGGAATCCTTTCTCTTGTTGTTTATTCTCTCTGGATACAGACAGGGGTGAGGTTCTGCTTGGCTGGGTGCCTCCTCCTCATGGGCTGGACACCTGAGCATCTGCTGGGCCATCTGCCTGATGCCGCCTGGCCTGCGGGCCCTTAAATCAGTTACCTTGGATTCCACACTCTTGGCTCCTATTGTTGGCACAGAGCTCCCCCACTGTCAGTCTCCATGTCACCATTCACAGTGCTCTGTGATTGTGTTCTTTAAGCATTGTGCTTGCCCACCAGCTGGCACTCTTTTGTCAGCATCTTCTAATGGTTACTTTCCAAGACTTGTCTAGACCCATAAGCAAGATGCAAGTCAATTTATAGACAATTTTCAGATAGGACAAAGATGACAAATTTTTAGGGTGACGAATTATCTGAAACAATACTGAAGCCCCAGTTCTAACAATCTTTACTGCCTCCTCGCCAACTCTAATCTTCTACTCTTTTAATCCTAATGTAT
This sequence comes from Lipotes vexillifer, assembly GCF_000442215.2. Classification (NCBI taxonomy): domain Eukaryota; kingdom Metazoa; phylum Chordata; class Mammalia; order Artiodactyla; family Lipotidae; genus Lipotes; species Lipotes vexillifer. The sequence continues at coordinate 1,504,189 of NW_006783110.1, read as the reverse complement.
TCCCATTTGTGAGGCAGAATGATAGGAGCTAAGAGTGTGGGTTTGGATAGAATCAGGGCTCTAGTAACTATACATTCTTTATGGCAGAGTGTTTGTCTCCCCACCCAAGAAGGGAGAAAATAACATTACTACTTCAGACAGGTTTTAAGAATTACTGGAAATTATACACTGTTGGCATCTAGAATAATCCATCTACTTCTTTTGTCACTCCATAGTGCCTGCCTCTTATATCTCTTGTACACTTATGCTGATCTCACTTAACTCACTGAATTTGCCTGTGAAAATCTGAGTGTGTGACCTTGGCCTCATCACTTAGCTTAGCATCCCAGATTCTGAATTTTACTCCCATCTTAAAAGAAATACCTAAGAACTAAATAACTATTTCCAAATACTGTGCCATTTTAATCACTGTAAATTTAGGCATATTTATACCAGAATTTAATTTGTGAAATATAAGTTAAGCATTTTAGGAAAAGATAATTTCTTGTTAGTTTGCATAAACAGCAACTGAATATTTACCCATGAAAATATACTGGTGACATGATTTTGGGATGAAACAACAGTAGGGATTTAGAAATTTCCTCATTTAAAATTTGAAAATTTCATATATAATGCAAATAAGTGTATTTATTTAGAGTCCTACTCTCCTACCACAGCTTGTCCCGAATAGATGAAGTTTCCAAAATTAGAATGGTATTGCAACAGTTTTTCAGTTAAATTATGTCAGCACTGAATAAGCCTTGCTCTAAAAAAAAAGGAAACAAGGAACAACTCGCATATGTTTTAGTGTAAGTACTTCTTATACCAGTGGTTTTTACCATGCAGTCAGTCAGTATCTTGAGGAGGAGATGGCCTCCAGTCACCAGTATTTTTTCAAAGCTCCCAGGTGATTCTAATATGCAGCCATGTTAGAAGACTACTCTCTGATACAAATGAAAATGTCACAACACTTGGATAACATTTTTTTTTTTTTTTTTTTTTTCATACCCAAGGCTC
>NW_006783110.1:1477403-1502634 GCF_000442215.2 Lipotes vexillifer | reverse complement strand
TTTTTTGCAGTACGCAGGCCTCTCACTGTCGTGGCCTCTCCCGTTGCGGAGCACAGGCTCCGGACGCGCAGGCTCAGCTGCCATGGCTCACGGGCCCAGCTGCTCCGCGGCATGTGGGATCTTCCTGGACCGGGGCATGAACCCGTGTCCCCTGCATCGGCAGGCAGACTCTCAACCACTGCACCACCAGGGAAGCCCGGATCACATTTTTAAAGAGCATGTCTAACTCTAATCCCAAATATAATGCAAGTGAACATGGTGGAAGTTAAAGCAATATTAAAGTAATATTTTCCTGTTCATAGGAATCACCTCAGATAGTGGTTGAAAATGTCAATTCCCTGGGTCCTCTCCTGATTCGGGTCAGATTTAGTAGGTCCGGGTAAGAACTAGGAATCTGCATTCTAACTCCAGCTGATCATATATGTATGATTATATATATATATATTTATATATATATATGATCATACATGTATAGCAAATACAAGGTATAGAGCTCCAAAAATTACATAAACTTCAAGGAAGTCTCAAATACAGTGTTAATATCATGGGCATGTGTCACAGTTCTCATGTGTACAACACGCTGAAAGTCATTTTTTTGTGGGTTTTTTTTTTTTTTTGATTTGGGTGTCAGAGGCTGAGGGAGGAAGGAGGTGTGGGGAGATGGAAGTTCAGAGCGGAGACTGACAAAGGGTGAGGAACCAGGCTTATGTGAACTTAGAGACAATTGAAAAAAGAGAATGTGGTAAGGATTTGGTGGCCTTGCTTTACAATGGCTGTAACTTTTACTTAATACTTTACCAGGTACCTCCCCCAACCTCTCTCCTATTTATAATAAACCTCTGCTTTGGGATTTTGCCAGAAAAAAAAAATCAGATTAAAGAAATCTTATGAAATTAATATGATTTAGTATAACACAAAAAAGAAGGCAAAAATATACAATGGAGGAAAGACAGTCTGTTCAATAAGTGGTGCTGGGAAGACTGGACAGCTACATTTAAAAGAATGAAATTAGAACATTCTCTAACACCATACACAAAAAAATAAACTCAAAATGGAAGTCTTGACATTGTCTTGGATCATAGAAAAATGTTTAGTGAGGTTCCAAAAAAAATTCTTAAAGGTACAGGCATTTGCATGACAAGATCATAGAAATTATCTCACCAGGCTGGCAGAGAGCAGTCAGCAGCATGTAAAGGAAGTTTCACTGAACAGTGCAGGTGACAATGGACCTCAGCTCTCCTTGGCCCTGTCCCCATCCTGAGTATGGAGAATCACAATGGTGAACTGCTCCTTACCCTCTGCTCCTTTATGCTAAACACTGTTTCATTACTTCGTGTTTAGTGCTGGCATGAGTACCTAAGTATGGGGTCCATGACTTTTATATAACTCTAGGCACAGTGAATCACTTTCTTCTGGACAGGGATGAGAGATGTAAAAATAGGTACTGCACAGGGTTGTGCACTGGGTCAGCAAAGTATAACTGCTTGTTTTTGTGAAGAAAATTTTATTGGAACACAGCACACCGATCATTTATATAATATTTGTGGCTGCTTTGGCACTGCAATGTCAGAGTTGTGTAGCTGTGACAGAGGCCATATAGTCTACAAAGCTGAAAGTATTTACTATGTAGCACTTTAGAGAAAAATTTTCTGGCCCTGTGTCATCTTGCCACTGTGAAAGTACCTGGGATTGTGTCACCTCAGCATAAAGCACAGTATGGGACAGTGAGAGGCTGAGCCCTGAACATCATAGGTACCTGAAGATATTCCTACCCTTGGGCTTCTCAGCTTTAGACTATAAATGATTACCTTTTGTTTTGTTTTTGTTTTGCTTTACTTTGCTTTTACTTTTGTTTTGTTTGTTTAAGCGATTGGAGTTGGGTCTTCCTTTACTTAAAAAAAAAATAGTTCCAATACCAATTATGATAATTAAAAATACAATCAGAGGAGAAAAAAAATAACATAGCTGGAATCGGTGTAGTAAATATTTAAATATCTGACCAGCTTCGAGTGAGGTTGAGAAACTAAATTATTTTTGCAACAAACAAATACTCCTCCCTAAAAGTTGCAAATACTCGTAGAAACAACTGAAGACAGACTAATAAGAGAATGATTCCTGTGAAGACCAAGACAGAGACAATAGGCAAGCCATCCTGTGAGCAGGTCATCACCAATAACCTGGAGAGCTGAGGTGAATGGCACATGCATACATCACACACTAGATAGCAGTGTTTCACACTTTGCATTTTTAGGCTTACACTAGCTGCTAGTTGAAACTGATATAGCTATACAGTTTAACTCTTTTTGTTAGTTTAATACAGAACTGGCTAATGTTCGCCTTTAACTCCTTACTTTCTAGCACAGGATCTGACTTATGGTAGATTCTCAATGAAAGGAACAAAGGAGCCGGAACTAGATGACCCAACATTTTCACTTTAGGATGCAGATCAAGGGAGTATGTAATAAGAACTTAAAGAATTAGTCCTCTCAGAGTGCATCCTTATCTGAAAAAGACAGTCCCCAAAACACCTCTACTCTTTTCTAAGTGGATAAATCTCCCTGAAATGTCCAGTGTGTCTTACAAATTCTTAATTGTAATGACCTAAGCTGACCAATGCTCTTTACAAACATCAAGTCACTTTATTCATGATCCTTGATCATGTTTGCAGTTGACTATTGCTGACTCTTAACCTTAACGAAATAAAATATGCATGAGACCTGGGAGATTGAGTTAATTTTCTGTTAGTGAACAGTATTCTCTTGAAGGATACGCCCATGTTGGATTTGTTGGGAGGGGTAAGACACGTTGTGTGAATCAATAATGTTCCCTATTATTGGTCAAGAATATAGTGAGCCCTTATCTATGCAAAGAAGACGTTTCTGTGTTCCAGGCTTCACTTGTAAAAATTATTTTTGTGAATCTAGTGCTTAATCCCTTTGTTTCTGTTAGAATAAAACTTGCTTTATATAAGCCCTCTTCAAGTCCTTAATTGAGAACAAGAAGCCTAGGTTCAGATTTGTCCTAGCAGTCTGAGATTTTTCATCTCACTGATAACAAAGGGTGATACAGAGCTGCTCTGTTTAATGTAAGTCTCACTTGAAGACTGGAGAATAAGATTGCTAGTTAATCTTCCAAAATTCGAATAAGCCTTGAATTCATTAACTGAAGCACCTACATTTTAACTGAGGTTCTTCTTCTTAAGAGACTTCTTAAACTCACCATGCATCTGGCTTACACCTTGTTCTCTACTGAAAGCAATCAAAGATAAATCCCTAAAACAGGACAGAAGTCCACATTTGTTATCTCTAGCTGCATAATATATTACTTCAAAACTTAGTGGCTTAAAGCAGCCATATTCATTATGTCATAGCATGTCAAGAATCCAAGCACAGCTTAGCTGGATCCTCTGGCTCTGATGTCGCACAAGGCTGCAATCAAGGAGCTGAACAGAGCTGTTGTCATTTTAAGGTTCAAGTGATAGAAGATCCATTTCTACAGTTGCTCACCTTGTTGTTCCAAGATTTAGTTCTTCATGGGATGTTGGACTGAGGGACTCAGTCTCCTACCAGATACTAACCAGAGCCCTCCCCCTCCTTGGTTCCTTGCCATGGGGATCTCTCCAAGGGCAGCTGATCTCATCAGAGTGAGCAAGTGGACAGGCAAGAAAGAAAGTGCTAGAAAGATGGAAGTCACAGTCTTTTACAACCTAACCTCAGGAGTGACATTCCATCACTTTGGCAATATTCTATTTATTAGTAGCAAGTCACCAAGGCCAGCCCACACTTAGGTTGAGAGGATTAGACAGGGTGTAAATATCAGGAAGTGGGGATCCTTGGGAGCTACCTTAGGAGTCTGATTACCACAATGTTTTTATAACTGAAGCTGCCAGTGAGGATTGGTATCTTAAGGGAAACAAGGCTGAGCTGAAGGAGTTTATTTGCTAGACTGACAGTAGTTGTCTTGTCCCATGCTTATCTGGGGCAGCTACTTCAAACTTACTCTTCACAAATCTCTCCAACCCCTCACCTCCACCTTCATCTTCAGTTCCTTACTCACAGAGAAAGTGCTCTTTACAGACACATTGTTCCTTATTCACAGAGAAGATGAGAGCAATCAAACGAGACTTTCCAAACTGCAGACTGTCAAAAGAAAACTAGGTAACTATATTTTAGCTCATTCTTTCATTTCTATTCCAATTTCAGAGAAGGAGATATTCCTGTTTTCGAGTAATTCCTTGCTGATACATCTTTCCTTTCTACTCAAGGCCTTTACTTCCCATTTCTTCCTTATCCTGTACCCTCAACACAAGGCCTTCTTACGGTTTCAGTCACGGCATGTCATGTGCCCAGGTTTTTCCCATGTTCTCTCCTTATCCCCTTCAGATAGCACCTCACTGCTCTTCAGTTAGCTACTTACTTGATTGTGACCTACTTGATGGTAGCTACTATTTTCACCAAGGCACTAGTCCAACTCTTATCAAGGTTTGTAGCTAAATTCAACCGCCTTGAATTTATAGCCAAATTGAATTTGTAGCTAAATTCAACTGCCTCTTTTCCGGCTTTGGCTTAATTAGCTTTCTGTACCATTTAGGACTTTTGATTGTCCCCCGGCTTCTAGAGATACTCTCCTCACTGGCGCCCATAATACCACCCTCTTATAGTGTTGCTCTACCTGCCTGTCTACTCTTTCTCAGTCTTTGCAGAGGATTCAGTCTGAACCTGGCCCTTTAATGCTCCTCTTTTCATTTCTAGGTAAGGCATTCTCTTTGTATTCTATAAGTACTCCTAAGACTGTAGCCCCTTCTCTGATTTTAATTACCATCCCTATGTCAACAACTCCTACAGTTTTACCTTCACAAAGTTTTCTTTCCTAAGCCTCAAGTTCCTATTTAACTATGTGAGAAAAATCCATTTGGTAATTTAAGTTCTGTTTCAAACTGAACTCCTCATCCCTCTCAACCAAATCTACAGCTCCTAAGAGGTTCTTCCTTTTTATGAGAACTCCCTCCATTCTGCTACCCAGGTGAGAATCCTGGACTCCTCGCTTTACATAGATACCTCCAGCAAATCAACTCTCAAGTGTCGATCAAGAGAAAGAAAAGATTAGGCGCTAGGATAATCCTAACCTAGTACTTCACATCCCCCACGCTGTACCTTTAACCTCCAAATTGAATAAAAATGAGATACATAAAAAAGTGACCTTAAAGAAAACCAAGATGGTGTATATGGTAGGCAGAATAATGTCCCCTGCAAAGATGTTGATGTCCTAATTTTCAGAACCTATGAATATGTTATGTTATATGGTATGAGGGAAATACCACTGCAGGTGCTATTAAGGTTGCTAATTAAATAATCTTAGAATAGGGAAATTTATCTTGGATTATTTGGGTAGGCTCAATGTAGTTACAAGGGTTCTTAAAAAGTGGAAGCAGGAAGAAAAAGGATAGTCAGTATCAGAGTGCTAACATAGAAGAAAGGCTAAACCACCTATTGCTGACCTTGGAGATGGAAGGGAGCGATGAATTAAGAAATGAGGACAAATTTTAGAAGATGAATAAGCAAGAAAATGGATTCTCTTCTAGAGTCTCCTGAAAGGAACACAGCCCTGCCAACACCTGAGCTTTAGCCCAGTGAAATATTTTTCAGACTTCTGATCTCTAGAACTATAAGATCATACATTTGCTTTGCTTTTAGCCACTAAGTTTGTGGTAATTTGTTACAGTGGCGATAGGAAACTGATACAGGCTACCTTCTTTAAGTCACATTTTATTTTTTTATGTTAGACTAAACCAGAGATTAGCTGTTACTAAAATCAGAAATGACAATGCAGATATTACCACCAACTCTGCAGAAATAAAAAGATTATAAGAGAGTATTATGAACAATTTTCATCCAACAAATTGGATAACCTAAATGGAATTTTAAAATTCCCAGAAACACAAAAACATACCAAGACTAATCTGAACAGACTTATAACTAATAAGGAGATTGAATCAATAATCTAAAATCTCCCAACAGACAAAAGCCCTGGATCAGATGGTTTCATTGGTGAATTTGACCAAACATTTAAAGAAGAACACCATTCCTTCTAAAACTTTTCCAAAAGACTGAAGAGTAAATACTTCCTAACTCATTTTCTTGAGGTTACATTACCGTGATAGCAAAGCCAGACAAAGACACTGTAAGAAAAGAAAACCACAGACCAACATGCCTTATGAACATTTGATGCAAAATTCCCCAACAAAATACAGGGATACCCCATTTCCCTGCACTTCGCCTCCTTGCACTTTACGGATATTGCGTTTTTACAAATTGAAGGTTTGTGGCAATCCTGCATGGAGCAATTCTATCAGCATCACTTTTCCAACAGCATTTGTTCACTTCATGTTTCTGTGTCACATGGTGGGAATTCTCACAATATTTGAAACTTTTTCATTATTATTATAGTTGTTCTGATACCTGTGATCAGTGATCTTTACTACTACAAAAAGATTACAACTCACTGAAGGCTCAGATGATAGTTAGCAGTTTTTAGTAATAAAGTATTTTTAAATTAAGGCATGTACCTTTTTTAGATATAATGCTATTGCACACTTACTAGACTAAAGTATAGTGTAAACATAACTTTTATATGCACTAGGAAACCAAAAAATTCGTGTGACTTGCTTTATTACAATACTCACTGTATTGCAGTGGTCTGGAACAGAACCTGTTATATCTTCAAGGTATGCCTGCACTAACAACCAAATTCAGCAGCATATTAAAAGAACCATGTGAAATCTATCACAAACCTGTCCTCTCTCATAACTGGTATTTAACATTATACTGCAAGTCCTAGCTAGTAACAAAGATAAGGAAAGGAAATAAGAGGTATACAGATAGGGAAGTAAATCAAACTTTGTTTACAGATGACATTAGTGTCTATGTAGAAACCCCTCCAGCTGACCCCCCCAAACCCTCCTGAAACCAATAAACAAGGATGAAAGTCAATTATTTTTGTATTATTATATATACCAGCAATGAAAAACTAGAATTTGAAAACTTCTTAATGACTTACCATTTATGATAGCACCCAAAAAAGAAATACTCAAGTGTAAATAAAACAAAATTTCACAGGATCTTTATGCATGAAAATACCAAAACTCTAATAAAAGAAAATAACAATCTAAATATCACAATAAGGGTTGCCTAGGAATCAGAGTCACATTCACCAAAGGAGGCAAGACCTCACTAGAATCCTGACCATTTCTCACAAGATCTCAAGGATGCTTGATCTTTCTCTTTATTCTTCTACTTCTTTCAGTCACCAACTTGCTCACAACCTTCTTCAGTTAACATCTTTTCATATCTCTAATAAAACTATTAAAACATAATTTGAAATGATTGCTAATGTCAATTTGTGTGTGTGTGAGTATACACTCCAGTGTGATTTGTGTCTGTAAACATTTACTTTTGCTTGGAGAGAATAGTGCATTTGATTTAGTGCAAGATTTTTTCTCTGCAGTGTCACACCTACCTTGCGCTAGTTTTCTTGTTTTTAAATCTATATACATAGTAATTATCAATGTCATACGAATAATTAAATTACGCTACTCTGCTTCTGTGATACCTATTTCATCAATGAGATTTAACCTTAATCAATGTCCTTTAATGATATCATGAGATAAACAACTCATTAAATCAATGCCAATAGTATACAAAAGTGGTCCTTTCCTCCTACTTTTCTAAAATTGGCTCCATGCAATTTTCAGACACTATAAAGAAAACAAAAATAAAGTTGGAAAAACTACCATAACTTGACATTGTACATGATAGTTATTAAATATAAGCTACACTCTCACTTTTTTACATGATAAAAATTGTTTTTCACTCATTTAAAAAAGGAAGCTCAACAAATCTGATCATGACACTGGACAAAATAATGCATGATATATACTTATGGTTTATAAGCAAAGTTCAGAAAGATGTTACAGACTCAAAGAAAGTAAAATAAAACATCCCAGTGACTTTTAGGGACATAGAGTGGAACAGAATTTATCTACTATTCCAAAGGTCAAAGGGCACTAGTAGGAGATGAACCACAACACTGGATATTTTGAACAGTGTTATTAAGTCTTAAATTTGTTCAAATCTAGGAGCATTTTTGTATGATGCATCAGTTTTCGTGGAGCAAGAGAAATGATTCTGGTTTGAGTGTCTTCACTAGTTTAGAACTCCAAAATAAAGGCTGGAAAATCAGAAAAGAGCAAGTGGGAATTAGAAAAATAAAAATACTTTTCACATCTAATAAATTTCCAAATAGCACATATACCCTGACAATCTTGTGGCACTGGCTCACATACAGAAACTATATACTTGTTAAGGAGTGATTGAAAAATTGCACAAAGTGCTTTATTGGCTTTATGTCATTCTTTGAACAGTGGCAAATAATGAACTCCATTCTTGACGGAAAGAAGCCACTTGTATTCAAGTGCCAGTCACTTACTTTCCTAATCAATTGTGTCATTCTTCACACTGCCTTCTCTCAAAAAAAAATGAGCTTGGAGCTGGGAAAAAGTTAAAGTGATGTTTTCCATTGTCCAAATTACAAAAGAGCATATTTTCATAGATTATGTCCACGTGTGCTAAAGATATTATCTAATGTGGAATAACAGTCGCATTTACTTGTCAACACGAACACATAATTCCAAGTTTCTTTCCAAATCCTGAAGTAGTTCACTATCATACCACCTCAATCTAATACAGGTCTTAATAGTTGGCATGAGCTATGCACATTTCCATATCTCCATAGAGACTAAAGAATAATCACTCTTGTATGTAAATACATTTAGTATAACTACCCTAGAGACCACAGTGGCTGCTGCAGTTATTAATGAAGCTGCACTTAATTTGATGCTCACCCAAATCACTTTCTAGGAAAAAATGCAAGAGGCTAAACATAATCTGAGCTCAGATTCCACACTTGCTGTATTTGATAAACTAGGAGAGAACTAGTAAAACTGTCTGCATGTTAAAACTGTGACTGCTTTTCTGGTTGGGATGTGAAATGTGCAAGTCTTCTGTTCTCCTCCCAAGGCCAGTTGGTATTTTGTTCTGAGTATGTTGCTTGAATCTCCTCAGGTCCTTATCTCCAGAGTCTGTGGTTAGTCTTTTACCATATAACAGCCAACAAGAGGACTTCCCTGGTGGCTCAGTGGTTAAGAATCTGCCTGCCAATTCAGGGGACACAGGTTTGAGCCCTGGAAGATCCGACATGCCTCGGAGGAACTAAGCCCGTGCACCACAACTACTGAGCCTGCGCTCTAGAGCCCGCGAGCCACAACTACTGAAGCCTACGCGCCTAGAGCCCGTGCTCTGCAGCAAGAGAAGCCACTGCAATGAGAAGCCTGCGCACCGCAATGAAGAGTAGCCCCTGCTCGCGGCAACTAGAGAAAGCCCGCGCGCAGCAACGAAGACCCAACCCAACCAAAAGTTAACTAATTAAAAACAAAAAAACAAACAAAAAGAGCCAGCACGAAGCTCAAATCAACAGTAAAAGCCAAAGCAAGGAGGGCAGACTGCTGCTGGGGCACACATTTGCGTGCGTTGGCACCAGTGTTGTTTTGCTATTTGAAAAACGTCCAGCAAAACACACATTTGCATTGAATTGTGCATTGGAGTAAACTTGGAAATTTTGGTTGGCTAAGTCTTAGCATACAAATTGTTAGTTTATAGGCTCAGGGTACCTGAAGGCACCCCCTGAAGACTGTGCTGGGACTGCTCAGATTCTGAGGAAATGTACAGTACTAGCCTTTAAATCACCAAACCCATTAAACTTTTTAGTTTAGCCCCCTTTTGTTACTTTATGTGACCTCTGGTTTCTTACCTCTGAATCCAACCTCTGCACACACAGACATTTCAAAATGTATCCCATCAAAATCCTTCAAGTACTCTACTTCAGAATATCCATGAATCAAATTTTCTCTATGCCTTTATACATGTTAAGTGACAACCCTTAGTTGGTGCCTTTCAGACATGTCAGCTGAGAAGAAGGGAGTTTCACCATATTACTCTTGCCCTTTTTTCTTGATAGCAACAGGTCTGTTGATTTTTGAAGAGTTCATCCTCTTAAAAAATTACGAACCTAGGGGCAAGACGGGAATAAAGACACAGACCTACTAGAGAATGGACTTGAGGATATGGGGAGGGGGAAGGGTAAGCTGGGACAAAGCAAGAGAGAGGCATGGACATATATACACTACCAAACGTAAAATAGATAGCTAGTGGGAAGCAGCCGCATAGCACAGGGAGATCAGCTCAGTGCTTTGTGAACACCTAGAGGGGTGGGATAGGGAGGGAGACGCAAGAGGGAAGAGATATGGGGACACGTGTATATGTATAACTGATTCACTTTGTTATAAAGCAGAAACTAACACACCATTGTAAAGCAATTATACTCCAATAAAGATGTTTTTAAAGAAAAGAAATTATTACTGAATTCAGAAGAAAATTCTGCTCTCTACTTTCACCAATGTCCACGGTTTGCTGACTTTCAGATGCAAAGTAAAATTCTTTACACTTCCCATTTATAGTTCATCTTCTCTAGGCCTGTAATAGTCTTGAACAAAGCACCAAAACAGAGGAATGGATACAGAGCTTCCCTCATGTACCTTAAACCCTGCTTTCTGTGAGATTCTGGGAAAAATCAGGCAGCTTATTTATCAAACTAATCTGTACCAAGGCCACACTCTACAAAATATAGATACTATTGGGGCTCATTCACAACACAGAAGTGGTCTTAGAATTAATTTTTATAACATCTTTCAGCAAAAGAAAAACAGATCCTATTGAAATGCTATAAATTATTAAGCAGCTAAGCATTTAAAATGTCATTTTCATATGCTATCTTTCATTAACCAATGTCCTTTTGTCACTTGAAAAATACAAGTGCCCCTAATTCTCAATTTGGAATTAAATTTGATTACCAAATGACATTATCAACGACCTAATTAAAAACAGAGATTCTGAAAATCCAACCTAGCATTTTATTCCCATGTCAGCCAGTAATTATGAGATTCATGATTTAGCTGGGTTTTTTTTTTTGTTCTTTATCAAAACATATGCCTCAGTTTATAAAACATGATTTAGAGTGATGCAGCTTTTACAATTTTACATCATTTGATCACTATCAGTAATGAAATGTACTGTAATTCAAACCAGGAGTTAGCCATTAATCCTTAAAACAATGATCACTGACATTTAATAAAATATGTGAAGATCATGGTTTAATTCTACTTCCAATATTCTCTATCACATCTGTTCTCCTCTGTACTCTCGCTTATGAAATAAACAAGAGAATCACTACTCTTTGTGGCTGATAGCTGGTCCAAGAAGATTGGTAGTGTAATTGCTAGTCTGCTATTATAAGTCATAATCTGGTAGTTTAATATAAAAGAGTCAAGCAATTTCAGTTACATATTCCCATTATGCAACTCTCAATGATAAGAAACTTTCTACGTGAGCAGAATGCCTCATGTCATTGGACTCAACCTTTTTTTTTCTTTCTTCATTTTGCGTCATATATTCAAGGCTAAATTAATCACATTTCTCCCCAAATTGGCCTTACCTCTTGACTTTCCTATTTCTTTAAATATGAGTACTTTTCTCCTAGTTATTCAGGCCCCTAAAAGTATTTCTTGACTTCTCTCTTTTCTTAACCCACTATATTCAATCATTCTAATTCTTATGTGTCTGTCATATCCATTTCTTTTTGTTTGTTTCTTTTGTATTAAATATATTTGTTTTTACTTCCACTTCCCAAAACGCTGATCCAAGTCTTCACTCCATTCATTTGGACAATTCCAATTACTTCCTATCCAGTCTCTTTACTTCCAAGCTCTCTGCCCTCCAATCCAAACTATTTACAAACCGCACATTCATTTTCTCACTATAAAGCTCACATCACTCCCCTGCTATTTTCAAGCCCTCACAAGTTCCGCACTGCTTAAAAATAAAACTCAAATTTCTTAACCTAACACTCTAGGTCCTACACAATCTGAACCCAATTCCTTCTTCATACTGTTCAAGATTCAAGTCATGATGACTTTTCCTTTAACATGTCCCTACTTTTCCTTGCTATTTTTGTTCTTTGCCATCCCCTATACATTTAATGCTCTCTATGCCCTTCTTTTACAATCTATTCTTCAAGTTATTTTGTTTAGATCCTCCTTTCTCATATGACCATATGCTCTAGAAGAGATCTCTCCCTTAAACTTGTAAACAGCTTTATGTTTGCATTAGTTATGAAACATTATGGCTTTTTCTCTAGTCTTTCATGTTAGATTTATAACCCCCCAAAGCTACTGATATCATCACATTCTTTTCTATCTAATACAGAGCACTGCATAGGAAATAGTTCAATAGAAGTATGGAGATGACATGGATGAAATAATAGCTTACATGTAAGTGAGGGGGCAGCAAACTATGGCCTGTGGGCTAAATATGGTCTCCCACCAGTTTTTATAAATTAATTTTTGGGGTGACACAGCCATGTCTAGTTGCTTATGTGTGTCTAGGCTGCTTTTGCCCTGCAATAGCAAGGTTAAGTAGCTGCAACAGAGACTCCATGGCCCACAAAGCCTGAAACATTTTAGGCTTGATAGAAAATGCCCTTTAAAGAAAAATTTTGCTGACCTGTGATATAATACACTGAAGGAAAGCCGGAAAACATAATCTTTCTTTGGGTACCTGAAGATATTCCACAAGGAGTGTCCACTGTGATCCTGTTTCTGTTTTGTCACTGCCCTCCCTTTACTGTCAGCATACCCATCAGTTCTACAAGTAAGACTATTCTTGGCTAAGCCATCAGAAGCTGGGTTTTTGTAAAGTGCTTCTTAGGAGCATACCTGTTTAAAGGCACTTACATTGGGGCACCTTAGATAAGCTCTGCAGTCAATATTTAGGACGTATGCTGATCCTCACATACAGCCACTGACAAGTGACAGCTGCCAGTCAGTCAGAACTCACCTATAGATTTTACCACCATAAGACACAAGTGCAGAAGGAGGTGCAAAGCTGTCTCAACCATCATGGAAAATGTCTCAATTAACCATTAGAAGCCATTTTAGTAAGAAGATTCTTCTCAATATTCCAGAGAATACATTTAGCTGACTCATTTTGTCAAAATAAAAGTGGTTTTGGCCATTTTAAAACTTAAAAAAGTCTTCTCTAAGAATTGAAAGTAGTATGTTTTATATAGAAACTGAAATAATTATTTCTGTACTTTGGAATTCATAGCTCCCCAAATATAGCACCGCGTGTTCATATACATATTTATACATCTATCATGTTGAGTATTCTCATTTCAAATCTAAAAATTCATAGGCTTACATACATTACAATTTAAATTCTGAGTAAAAACTACATAGGTTCTTCTGGATTATCCTAGCTACATATACTTTGATACTTATGCATTTATTCAGTGACTATTACTTAGGAACTATCATGTTCCAGGCATCACGGAAATAGTACAGCATAGCAAAAAGAGCACCAGATTTCTAGCTGGCAGAACAGGGTTTGAATCTCACCTCCACAAGCTGAGTGAATATAGTTACTTAATGTCTGATACATAATTTTTTGTAAAATATGGAATATGATATACTTGTTGAGAGAGTTGTTATAAGAATTACGTGTGGTAGCTGTGTTAGTCTACCTGGCGTATACCCAGTTCAGGTTCTGCCTTCTAGGAGCTAGCCCTTTGTGCTAAATATAGAGGTGATCACTAGACCCAATCTGCACCTATTGCAGGGGCCTCATCCTTCTGGTAAATTTCCAGGGTTGGGCATTTGTCCCAAAGTCAGGACAGTTACTGCTGGGATAAATGTTTCTTTGTCTGTCAGACCATAAAACTGCAAGAGAACAGATCTGGAGAAGCTGGTAAAAATGCTCCACCAAGTAGAGAAAGACTGCGCGTAGCAGGAAAGAACAAAGCTAATATAACTGATGGATAGAGAGAGACTGAGGTTGCTCAGTTCTAGTCCCTTGGTCACTAGGGCTGTCCTGGAACCCTTCCAATCTACTCCCTTTCTGCTAAGGCTGTATTCTGTATACAATACAAAAATGTTTACCAAAGAACAAAGTAAGTGCACAACAAATGTCAATTTCCTTATTCTACCTCCAGGCACCTGGGAATAAGAGAATAAACAGTATATGGTCCCTGACATCAAAATGCCTCTGGTTTAGCATCTTCACTTTTTAGACAGCAGGGACCTTGTTTCTTTTATTTATTTCCAGCACCTAGAGCAGTGTTTGATTCATAGTAGGTAAACAATAAACATCTGCCAAATAAATAAGTTCGTGGTTAAATAATTATAGTTTTTAGTTAAATAGTACTGACATAGTGAGTATTATAATAGACACATGAAGATACCTAAGAAAATCAAGAGAAACTTACCTAACAAGGTATTTGCAAGTATTATAGATAAAGTGTACATGAGAACATAACAGGAAACTAATGAAAATGTTGTTGTTAATATAGCAGATATTAGTTGTCCCACAATATCCCAAGAGCAAGAAATGTTAATGTTCTCCATTTTCCTAAAGTAAAGCAAATCTGGCTCTAACAGCCTATAAACCAAGATCAGCACAAAGCCCAAACTCAGGCATTACTGGAGCTCCTTTCCCTCTCTAATGAATCACATAGAATTCCTGGACTTAGAATATCTTGGAAAACTAACAGAGGAGGACCCTGGCTTCAGGCCATAGTGTTGCTACATTACTTGAGGCCCTGCTATGCACTGCCTCTCTTGGACTCTTGTCCATTACCATCTCCCGGACACTATCTCTCTGAGCCGTTGCCACAATGCCCACTCAGCAATCCCTTTCAAGTTACGCAAAAAGTATTTTTGGCATGGTGCCCAAGGTCACATTATTTAATTGCCAGGTCTCCCCAAATACCCACCCAGCATACTTAGTCATCCATCTCCAAGGTGCAGCAGTTGACCAGAGTTCTAATCTGTAACCACCTGAATAGTCCTACAAACTGCCCTTTCCCCATTCTGACAGCCACCTCCATAGAGGAACACACTTTTTCAATTTAATATATCATCATTTTTCCTTCTATGTCTTAGGTAACATAATGACTGATTTCCCAGGTATGGTTTAGTCAGACCTTCAAAAATGGCCTGTTACCTCTACTTAGAATACAAAGCCATACTCCTTAAAGGAGGAAGAATTTCCTTTCTTTTTTTATTGTGATTCCACTGGTGATCAAACAAGAAATACTTCCTCAGCCAAATTTTTTGGGTACATTCTGTTTGTGAAAAGTTGCTCTCTTACATTAATGTGGTCACTGTTATCATTGTGATGGTGATGATGATGGTGCTAAATAAGCTAAGAAAAGCTGAACATAAGTGAAGATTCACCCATTTTTAGCTATATATTTGGAAGAAACTTCCCATTGCAATGCATTTTCCCCAGGAGAAATGTTGTTCTAAGGGATTATAATCGTCAGTTTGAGTTCAGTAGAACAAGAAGATTTCTCTTGCTATTTCAAAAATTTGAGACAAATGTGCTCATGTTCTCCTCAGGCATAGGTAAACATCATTAGTCCAAACCTTCATAAATAGAAGGGAAAAGGGCTTGAATTCATCAAAATAAAGGAGGCATGAGCAGAAAGCATTATACATATGCACAGAGAATCTGTATGCTCCTTGTTCATTCCAAGTCTGACATAGTTGAGGGCTTTTGGGTGTCATCCCAGCTTTAATACATTTTAGCTGAAAGATTCTTTACCTGGAGGCTCAACTGCCAAGCCACTGTCAGTCCAACTATTTTTCATGTCAGCTGGTGATGAGCAATTACTGACACATTCATAGGTATCGCTCCCTCTCAGTCCTGACCCTTCACTGAGTTTCAATAGCATTAGATGAGCTAGATGCACTATTCCCAGGCTACCTGTGGTAAATAGATACACAAGGACTAGAATGCATTGAAAGAGACTACAGCCTTTTGGGTCATAATTTATTAGGATCAAAAGAGGCATTAACACTAACAGATTTAATGCTGACTTCAAGAGAAATATATTTCAGAGAAAGAGCTTTTTTCCTCTCTTAGAGCTAGGCATAGGTATTTCCCCAGAGTAAGAAACATTGGCAACTGACTCAATAATTTTAAGTGTAGGTAATTCATTGACAACATCACAGATTCCCTATCAGTAAAAAAAGAGCTTCATGTCCAGATGTGTGGAAATTCCCAAACCAGCCCAGATATTGAAAATCTTTCTTTTAAGCTAAATTTAACTCATTAGTTATCTCGCTATAGCAATGAAAGAAGAATATCTAATCCACAAAGTGATGTACCTTTTCTAAAATGATCATGGACTTAAAATAGCGTTGGCCATACATACCATCCTAATGTACTATTTTCTCATTTTATTATAGTTAGAAATTCATGATATGTGATTAATCCTCAACTAGTTTCTGTTCTCTTCAACATACATATCACAAAATGAACCATCAGAGATTGAAGTATGTTTTGTACTTTATAAAGGATAGCACTTGCTATTGTTTTGTCCCTTAAAATGTTTTGTCATTTTATTGGTCAGGGAGGGGAAAAAAATGGAATCACTGCCCAGTCCTCATTTAGAATGCATAAATACTTTAGCAAGTTTTGTACTTCACTAAACATGCTAGCTATTAAATCTCTCCATCTTGTTATTGTCTCAAAAGTGGCAATGAAAGCATAGAATTATTCCATCATCTGGATAAGATTTAGAAGAAATGTAAAATGATGCAAAATTGGCTTATTTTACTAAAACTTGTAAGACAACTTTGAAAATAAAAAAAAAAAACACTTATTTGCAAAAATTATACCCAAATTATCTAGCATGCTGGATGATGGTCAAAGTAATATACATTTGGGGAGTAATGCCTTAAGAACAATCGACTGTAAAGTCTATGAACCAAGCGACTGTATCGTTCTAATCTATGATACGCAAGAGAAAGTGAGTCATTAACAAATACCCCTGCTGTGTAACTAAAAGTTTTATATGCACTCTTTTTATGCAATACAAAAATATGTCTATAATTCACACAATGACAAAATAAAATAACAGGCATCTCCTTTATCCAGTCACATACCTGTCTTAGGTTACAACTGGAGATGCCTACTCCTTGGTAAACATGCCTTTATGAAAATGTTAGTTTGAAACACTGGCAATAAAACATGTATTTACTTTGGCCACTAACAGCAGAGTACTCGCTTGGCTAACATTTCCACAAACTATTGTCAGTTGCTAAACCTTGGCTAGGACTTTTACAACTGCAGGGAGAAGGGCAAAAACATTTGCAAAATATTTGCCTTGTAAGTATTATTTGCCATATGGATTTGACTCAAAAGTTTATGAATCCACTTGTACACATTTTAAAAATATTTTGCCTGTCACTGCAGTCTTTCTTCTTAATATAACCTCAGCTGAATAAGATGCATGAGTGTATGTGTGTGTGTATAGTAGTGTGAATGTACTTGTAAAGTAAATGTTTAGTCACAAATAATGTTTCACATAGGCTTATTAAAGCAGGTTTTAATTTAATCAAGAGTATATTTGTTGAGGTCATTTTAATAAATTAAATTGTTCTAGCTTCAGAATCAGAATTTAGTATGCCTAATAACATATATATATGGGATCTACTGCTTTACAGATTGATCTGCAACTTTTTTTTGAGTTATAGTTGATTTACATTATTAATTAGTTTCCGGTGTACAACATGACAACCTTTTTAAACATTATACTCAATTTAAAGTTACTACAAAATTTGGCTATATTCCCTGCATGGTACAATATATCCTTGAAGTTTATTTATTTTGTACCTAGTAGTTTGTACCTCTTAGTCCTCTACCCCTATGTTGTTCCTCCCCCACTGCCATCCCCACTGGTAACCATTAGTTTGTTCTTTCTGTGAGTCTGTTCCATATTCACTCATTCATTTCATTTTTTAGATTCCCCATCTAAGTGGTAACATAGAGTATTTGTCTTTCTCTGTCTGTTTCACTAAGCATAATACCCTCCAGGTCCACCCACGTTGCTGCAAATGGCAAAATTTCATTCGTTTTATGGCTTAGTATGAACTGCAACTCTTAGTTTCCTGGGTGGGATGCAGAAACTCACCAGATGGAAATGGAAGCAAAAAGAGTCTGCCTCCCTCCAAGTCCTCAATCTCCTGTGCTTTCTGTCAGTGAATTTCCATGTGTTTCGGAGAGTTCTATGAAAGAGAGTATAGGCTGACGTGGTCCTATGTCAGTGCCTTGACTATGAAAGTGGCCATCGGCTGCTGAGTAGAAACTGGTCTCGGCAGACCATGGCTGAAGCACAGTAGTTAATCCAAAATCCCCTTCCTCTGCTGCTATACTTGTGGTACAGTAGCATTTCACCCACAGAAGTAGGTGAATTCGTCAGCTTTAGCTTCAGTGAAAATCACTTTGGCACACTGATCAGTGCACTCAAGATCAAAGGTCTTTAGATACCTTCCTTTAGCCATGCTCACAAGTCAAGAGAGACAGTGGGACCAAGCAGATTCTTTTTGAACCAGCTAGAGCATAAGACCCATGTACAGGTAAGAAAGCCTCAAGAGGGCAAGGATTTGATCCGTTCTGCTTTTTTGTTATAACTTCAGCATATAAAGCAGAAACTATAAGATAGTGGACACTCAAATATTAGGAAGGAAGGAAGGTAAGAAGGGAGGGAGGGAGGGAGGAAAAAACTTAGCATGTAATGCCCTGTGCTCTACCCACTAGGAAATGTATTTCTAATGATCAACTGTAAACAGTGTGGCTCTCTATGAAAGCTGATACTGGAACATAATAAGTGGGATTAAATACCCTTGTTCCAAGCATTATGAGGAGTGCCAAAACATTAC
Source organism: Lipotes vexillifer (assembly GCF_000442215.2). Classification (NCBI taxonomy): domain Eukaryota; kingdom Metazoa; phylum Chordata; class Mammalia; order Artiodactyla; family Lipotidae; genus Lipotes; species Lipotes vexillifer. The sequence goes on along the minus strand of NW_006783110.1, from coordinate 1,483,742 downwards.
ACCCCTACTTATGCCTACTTATTTCTGTCATGCCCTCCCCCCCCAGTAGAGGTGATCTAGGGCCCTTTCCAGTGCCTACCATTCTGGCCAACTAACACACTGATTCCCATTCATGTCATCCAATTCTGTGCAAGTCACTCTGCTGGCCTTTATTCCCTTTACTCTTATCAAAACATTCAGGGACTCTGTTGTATATAATGCCACTAGGCTATGAACAGGGTAATACAAGTGTATCCAGATAAAACTTCCTAACTCTAGATCTCATGGAGAAGAGATGAGCTATATGATATCATTTCCTTTCCTCCTAGAGAAACCCTGATTTCTGCAAACAATTTGGCCAAGCACCTCTCGAGATATTTATATGCTGAAACAGGTGGACTGGTTTTTTTAATTGAGGCAAAATTTTCTCTTTCATTTAACATCTTAGTCAGTTGGCATTCTCCCACCTGTAATACTTGCCTACTGCTACATTGGAAACTACCCCAAAACTTAGCGGCTTAAAACAACAAACATGTATTATATAACACACACTTTCTTAGGCTCAGGAGTACATTCATCGCATAGAAGTGGATTCTCTCTAAACCTGGTAAATTGAGCTTTCAGATAAGACTGCAGCCCTGGCCAAAGCTTTCCTTCAGCCTCAACTGGATGATCACTCATGCTGTTATTGCCAGGTCATGGTCCCTTGCCCCATGGGCCTCTCCACAGAGCTGGTCCTCAAAATTGCAGCGGGCTTCCTCCAGGGGGAGCAATCCACAAGAGAACAAAAGAAAGCACTCAGGATGGAAACTGCAGATATTTTAGGATCTCATCTTGGAAGTGACATACTATCACATCATCAGTTCAAACTTCAGAATCATCATCTAATCAGTTCTATGGGTGAAGAGACTCCTTGGGTGGGGCTCCTTGCATATAGCTTCGATGTACCTGCAGACCTGCACAACTAAAGAGATAAGTTGTCTTGCTACACACACTAATGTGCAACAGAGGGACAGCGAGAGGATAACTGCTATAGATATTCCTGTTCAAAAAGGGAGAAAGTAGAAGGCACAAGGATGTCACTGCTCCACAGAAATTCTGAAATCCAGGCAAATCTTGGAAATTCTTTAATTAGATCTCAAGATCCAGGAATAATTCTCTATAGCTCTTGGCTCTGCCCACTGGACTCTTATTTTTGTCCCCTATGTCACCTTTCCTTTTTCATGAAAGGTATCATGTGTTGGTAGCTGACCAGCTTTCTCAGCCTGCTCCTCGGCAGTAGAATTCTAGGGTTTCAGGATCCTTCCTCAACTTAACATTTTGCCCTCCTCAATCCAAGCTGGTGGATATTTCTGCAGCATTTCTTAAACACTAAGGGTCTCCTTCGAATCCTCTTGAGCTTCACGCTATTAAACAAAAGCCACACCCACAAATTTCTTTAAGAGAAGCCTTTTATAAAATCTCTCTTGTTTTACTGAGATCTGTAAAGAACACTTTTATTCTCCCTTGAGGGCCTTTTGCCTACAGAATACGCTGATACAGACCTTAGATCTGAGATTTAAAAAAGAGATATTTTAAAGTTACACCCTTGGCTGCATCTTTGGAATGTGCTTTTCTGGCTGGGCCCTGGGTTTGATCCTTCCTTGGAAGCCATTTCTTAATTTAGCATCATTTGCCATCTGTAGAAACTAAGAATTTTCAAAACATCAGTTGCTGACTCCTTGTATTTAACAATCCTCCCCTCAAGTTGCTTCTTTTCTCTTTTTTACCAAAAGCATCAAGGAGAACTAGACATCACCTTTACCACTTTGCTTGTAAATCGCCTTTGCTAGATCATTCAGTTCATTAAGCACATTTTCTACTTTCCAAGTTACTGCACACAACAGTGTTGTTAAATTTCTGCCACTATATAAGAAGTACCCCCTTTTCTCCAGCTTTCAATAACATCTACCTCAATTCCTGCAAGCCCTCAAGAGCAGCCTTACCAAAGACCATGCATGTCCTAATTAATAACTTCTTTAATTCACTTTAGACTTTCAGCAATATTCTCCTCAAAGCCAAATGCCTGTTTCAAAACCACTTCCACATTTCAGGGTTTTTAGTAGCACCCTACTTCCAGGTACCAAAATCTGTTTTATCTATTTCTCTATAACACAAATTATTCCCCAAATTTAGCAGTTTAAAATAAGAAACATTTATTATCTCACAGTTACGTGATCCAGAAATCTGGATGCAGTTTAGCTGGGTACCTGTAGTTCAGGATCACTCATGATTGCAACAGGTTGCAATCAACCCGTTGATTCTGGCTTCAGTTTCATCTGAAGGCTCAACCCGGGGACCTTCTTGCTTCCATGGTTGTGGACAGGTCTCACTAGAGGGCTCCCTCATGAATAGCAGGTGCCTTTTTCTTAGGCAAGTGGCAAAAGAGAGAGTGCCTAAAACAGAAGCCACAATTTTCTATAACTTAATTTTAGGAATGACATCCTATGACTTCTGCTGTAATTGATTCATGAGAAGCAAACAAGCCTCACCCACATATAACAAGAAAGGATTACACGGGGAGTGAGGCCAGGGATGAAGATCACTGGGGGACATCTTAGAGGCTGCCTACCACAAGAAGTCAAAGATCTTCAAAAATCACTAAAAAGTGGGTTGATATCTTAATTCAGGACATACCATCATCAAGGAGTTTGAAGAACTTAATAATAGAAAGATCAGTCAAGAAGAAAAGAAAAGCATTGCAAAAGAGTAAAAATGCCATTCAAGAAGGAAATGGTCCAAATGAGAAGCAGATTATAATTTTGAAAAAATACAGTGTTTAAAGGAAAAACATACATTTGATCTTGACACTGAAATATTCTCATTCATGTAGCACAGGTTTAAAATGACACATGATTACATTTTTTTTCCACAGGGTCAATCATACCATTTGGTTCTGAAGAGTGACACATGATTATAATATGTTAAACAACTTTATACACACATCCCCCACAAATTTTAGTGTCAGTATATTATAACAATGAGAAATGAAGACTTAGTTATATTTATAGACAAATTGAAAATTTTACCAACCTTAAAATGTAAAATAGAGTTCATTACTGTAAAGTATAATAATGTTTGAAATGGTAAAGTATGATAATTTACTCCATTTTGGTAATTGTGAACCAAGAAATACCCTGTACTTTTAATCATGCATGTAATAAAGAGTTAAATATATTGTCAAAAATTATGAAAGCTATAAAATAAACAAAATTAAAATATAGTAAAATTTGTTTGGAAGGGAAATGAAAAAAGTATAAAGGGCATCAGTTTATCCATTTTTGAAGATAGGAGCTTGAATCTATTATCTAAAGTGATAAATCAAGCAACAGAATTGCTAATATATTATTTTGTTTTATAATGACGATGAAGAATGTAACCAAAAATGCTTACATAGGATATGGAGATGGGATTAAGGAAGCTAGTAGTGTTAAGATTTATTTTTCATTCAACACCATTATAAAATGTTTCTATTGTTTTTGTACGTGTCTATTTATTATTTTTAAAATTAAACAGTCTGCAAATAAATAAATACCCGTAACACAAAACATGGAAGTTGTTTCTAGGCTAAGTGCCTCAAGAAGTTGCTCTAGCTTTTAACCATCTGTTGTATCTAATCTCCAAAGATGAGCCTCCAATGGGCTTCCTCATAGTTCCCTCATTATGAATCTGGTTTGGCCCATTGACTTCTCTCTGACTCACAGAATATAACACAATTGATGCTGTATTCACTTAGTCACAAAACATCTTGCAGCTTCTGCCTATATCTAAGCAAATTCTCTCTCTGGGGAGTCAGCAGCCTTGTAAGATGTCTGACTTAAAACCTGAGACTACCATGCTATGAGGAAAACCAAGCAAGACGTGGAGAAGTCACAAAGAGAAAAAGATGCTCAGCCAGCCCCCAGGTGAAGTGTTAGACGTGTGAATAAAGAAACTATTTTGGACATCTAGTCCAACTGAGCCTTCAGATGACTCCAACCCCAGCTACCATGAGAGACTCCAAGGGTGAACTCCCCAGCTATTCCTGATCAACCAATAAAACCATGAGAATTAATTAGCTGTTGTTCTAAGCCATGAACTTTTGAGGTAGTGTACTATTAAGTAATAGATAACCAAATTCTAATCCAATTTTACTTTGTACACATTGAATCACAACAGTGAAGATTCACAGCACTATTAGTGGCCCAGGGCATCAGGTTATGACAATGAATTCACAGTACTGGGAGCAGGCATCTCTGCCACTAGAACATGCATGTCCAGGCGCTTTGTCAGTGACCCTTTCTTCTGCATGTTACTGAAGAGCAAGTCAACACACTAATCTTTGCTGTCATCTTCCTTAGATTGCAACTGACCATTTCCCTCTATCTGGATTTATTCTTTCTTTGGTTGTTAATGTGGTCCCTCCTTAGAACAGAGGGAAACTTTTACTACTGAATCACGGCCTAGAGAATGTTTGGTCTTTGAAATAACCTAATCTTGCCCTGCTGAGTCTCTAACTTCATGTATCATATGTTAATCGTGCGCCTTATCCTCTGAGTTTGAGAGGTGTCCTGCTGGGATATCTAGGTATCAATGCTAGGAATATTGATGCACCCACCAAATGTTCTCATTTTGGATACATGACTTCCAAACTTAAAGCAAAAATACAGTAATATATTAATAAATTTCATATTCATAGAAGCAGCAGAAAATTTAAATAAACTGACTAATTCAAATAGATAAATAAATCTCAAGTGCAAATTTGTGAAGAAACACATTTCTATTCAGTCAAAAAACTAAAATAAAATTCCATTAAAACAAAACTGTTGTTTCTTAAAGGTATTTATTTTATGCATCCCTAGTGTGAAATAATTTATTAAAGTGGGTAGTGGAGAATCAGTCTTGAAATACTTTTGTTTCAATATTCAGGGCAATGTATTTCATTTATTTGACACAAGGGAATTTGGCCATTAAAGTGATGTAAAACATCACATGATGTTTATAATATAGTATTCAGTATTCCTGAATTCAGTTATTGCAAGACAGATGAATTGGTATTGAAAATATGATTGTATATTTCTTCCCAACTTATCCATCATCACCTAAGAACCTCTTCTCATAGGAAAGTAATCATGAAGTATAAACCACAAAGCACCAACATCATCAAGGTCTTATTTTTTGTTTGCTTTGCTTTCCATGTGTGACATTTTGGGTTTGGCTTTCTGTTACACTATGTCATCTGGTAATATTTGAATGAAGAGTTGATCTACATCCTGAACCTGAGGGATCTTCACAGTTTTCAGGTCTCAGGAAAAGCCCTCTGTTATCCACCCCAAGAAAGGATGGTGCTGAGAAGGAACTAGTCTAGAAAATTCCTTATTCTCAGACACTTTTATAGAGGAAAAGACAAAACTGAAGGAAGAAAGCCAGTGCCTGGGGATTCACATCATTCCAAAGAGTCTTAGTCCCTCAGAACCCAGCACAACAGAAAACTTAGAAATGATGCCAGAATGGTGACCAAACTCAAGGTATTCTGAACTTTAGATGGCAGCTGTAAATCCCTGAGAGAGCCATAGGATCCCATAGTGTCCCCTAGTTAGAAGTTCATTCATTCATGTATTCATTAATAATTTTAAAAATATCTGTTGAGTACCTGCTATATGTCAGGCACTGTTTTAGAAGCTGGGGGTAAAAGAATGAATAAGACACAGTGTTTGCCTTTAAACAGTAAGCAGTTTAGTATGTGTTATAAGAAAGTGAGCAATCAATTACGACTCAACGAGGGTTAAGGGACCACACAGAACACAGTTTAGTGGGTAAAGTACAGATTACTGGAGAGTTGCCTGAAAAAAGTTGCTGAAGTGATAACATTAGATCATATATTTTGACCTCAGAATGGATTTAGACATGGCCAACAGGAACATGAAAAGATGTTCAACATCATGAATTAATAAAGAAATGCAAATCAAAACTACAATGAGGTATCACCTCACACTAGTCAGAATGTCCATCACCAAAAAGTCTACAAACAATAAATGCTAGAGGGTGTGAAGAAAAGGGAACCCTCCTACACTGTTGATGGGAAGGTAAATTGGTGCAGCCACTATGGAAAACAGGTTCCTTAAAAAACTAAAAATAGAGTTACCATATGATCCAGCAATTCCATTCCTGGACATATACCCAGAAAAGATGAAAACTCTAATTTGAAAAGATACATGCACCCCAGTGTTCATAAGTAGCACTATTTACAATAGCCAAGACATGGAAGCAACCTAAGTGTCCAACGACAGATGAATGGATAAGGAAAATGTGGCATATATATATATATATATATATACACAC
>NW_006783110.1:1462032-1477393 GCF_000442215.2 Lipotes vexillifer | reverse complement strand
TCCAACGACAGATGAATGGATAAAGAAAATGTGGCATATATATATATATATATATATATACACACACACACATACATACACACACACACACACGCACACACATATACACAAACATACACTATACACAATCGAATACTACTCAGTCATAAAAAAGAATGAAATAATGCCATTTGCAGCAACATGGATGGACCTAGAGATTATCATACTCTGTGAAATAAATCAAAGACAGACAAATATCATATGATATCACTTATATGTGGAATCTAAAGACACAAGTGAATTTATTTACAAAACAGAAACAGACTCACAGACATAGAAAACAAACTTATGGTTACCAAAGGGGAAAGGGAGGGGAGGGATAAATTGAGAATTGGGGATTAACAGATACACACTACTATATATAAAATAGATAAACAACAAGGACCTACTGTATAGCACCGGGAACTATATTCAATATCTTGTAATAACCTATTATGGAAAAGAATCTGAAAAAGAAATTTTTCATTATTTTTCCAGATGAAGAGATTCATTTGTCTCACACATCTATGTCTCCTGCCCCATGTAAACACCTTTATACTTTCTATCACCTCTACCTGAAATGCTCTTAAACTGCATTTCTTCTCTACATCCCTACTTAGAGCATTTAACATCTCTTCTCTAGAATATCCTAACAACCTCCTTTGTAACTGTCCTGCCCATATCCCCTCCTCACTCCGGTCAGTTCTCCATACTACTTCCAACTATAATCTAAAAATGTCAATTTGGTTACCCAATTTTCCTGCTTTAAAAAACTTTCTAGTGCCTCAAATAGCTAAAGAATATAATCAAAGCTAGGAGCTTTATACATAATGTCTTTACTTCAGCTAAATGTACTCAATATCCGTCCATCCAGCCATTCATCTATCCATAGACCTATCTGTCCACCTATTTCAAAAGCATGAACTTAAGTGTCTAGTTCCCTGCTAGGCACTGACAATATAAAGATAATATGAAGTTTCAACTTGAAAGTGTGCCTGGTTCTGTGTCCTCACATTATTTCTCCAGCTTCATCTCTCACCACTCTCCCCAGCTTCCAATGACCTGATTCACACACAAATATCCACATCCTATGTTCCAGCCATATCAACTTTCTTCTCTGTCTCCAAATACTCCACACTCCTTCATGATTCTGCATCTTTTAAAACTTATGTGGTTTCATACACTGGAATATCCATATCCATTTCTCCCTCCTAGGGAATACCTTAGAATTCCAGATTATATATAACTTCTAAAAATCCAGCTCATACATGCTCCTTGTATGAGTTGGATGTTGTTGTTTTTAGGAACATTTTACAGACTGAAAAACTGAGACCCACAGATCAAAGGCTGGTCCAAAGTTGAAAAGCTAATAGAAAGCAGAGCCAGGATTTGAGCAGTTTCTCAGATTTCAGTGCCCCATCTTATACAACCTTTTCCAACCCAATCTTTTACACTCTTAAATTTGAGTCATTTGTTTGAGGGGCCCAAGAATTTCTATTTTTCCCAAGCCTCAGGAGGGGTATTGAGGAGTGTCTCTAGATGCTTTCAGTCTATTAGGGAAATCAAGTTTCAAAGGGATGAACAGTGGGTTCACACCCAAAGACCTGTGTTCTGCTTCAACTCTGGTAATAACTCTCCACAAAAGTGTAAGCATGTTTCCTCTCTGCATCTGCTTCTCCATCCATAATATGTGCCTGGTAATAACTATGTCATAATTCAGCCAGATACAATTACGTGAAGTTTTATATGTTTCTTCTCACTTCTAGTCCTTTGCTCAAAGTGTTCACTACCCATAATAGTCTGTCTTGTCCAGTGCCCTCCTTCTTCTGGCTAATGTTTACTTCCCCTTCCCATCAGAGCCAAGCACAAAGAACAGTTTCTGTGAATATATGTCAAATGAATGAATTAATGACCTCAAAAATTTTCACGTGGCGTTTCAATCTTATTCTGTGAAAAATGCAAGTACACCTTCTGACTTCTCCTTCAAATACACTGACAAGAGGTGAAAGAGTCCCTTATGAAAATAAACAGGGATGAAGCGGATAGAGGTCTTTTCTGTGTAAACTATATCTATTAGAAAACCCTAAATTTTAAACAAGAACATAACTTTCTAGATAAATATTTACACCTAGAAAATTTCAAGTCCAATTTTATTACAACTGCATTCTGCACTTTAATGGAAGGCTTTGAATTTATTCTTCAATTTATCTTGTAGAAAACATCAGGAAAATTTCACGTATCTATAAATAGAATTCTCTGAGGAGAAAGGCACTTTAGGAAAGATATGACTGCATTTTATGAGCCAGCACAAACTGCTTAAGGGAAATTCATTAAAATTTACTTGTAACTTAAGAGTTTTTGCTTTGAAAGCAATTAATTTTATCTCAGAAATTCCTCAGGTATTTTTCTTTCTAATTCCACTTAACATTTTTATCCTTAGTGGGAGCTGTCTAGGGCAATGCTATGTGCTAGTTTTCTGCAACGATGGAAATGTTTCATATCTGCACTGTCCGATTGGTTGTGGCTATTAAGTATTTAAAATATGGTTAGTATGACTGAGAAACTGTGTTTTAGATTATTCAGTTTTGATGAATTAAAATTTAATTATAAACAACCACAGGTGGCTACTGGCTATCACACTGAACAGCACAGAGCCAGTATATACCCTCTGTATCTCCAAATTTCTGAACCTGTATTCAGATGCTATCTTTGGGTATGATTTTCCAAACCGTTAAGGAAGCAGGAGCCCTTCAAATGGGAAGCAGTGTGTTTTGCATTCATCACACTCCAGAGGGCCTATTTATTTTATTTTTACTCCATTTCATTTCAAAGATAACCAGAAGTAACTCTATTCAAATACATAATTTTTATCTTGCTACAGATAATATAATGTTAACAGAACCAACTTGCCATCAAATTGCTTATAAATTCAGAAAAAAACTTATGTATTGAATTATTTCTCATGTGTCTGTCAGAACATTAAATTTAAATATATATATCAAATTTACAACTATTAAAAGTGTTATGACATAAAGGTTCATAATAACATGGCAACGTATAATAGGGAATTTGACCTCACCAGAAGAAACATGAAGGATGAGATAGATTTATATTAATTAGTCAAAGAGGAGAGGTAAAAGCATTCCAGATGGAGAAAACATGTGGAAATGTCCTGTAATGGGCAGGACCATGATAAGTACAAGGAAATGAAGCAGCTAACTGTAGCTTTGAGGACCCAGACAATAAAGGGCCCTGTGGGCCATTTTAAGGAGTCATCTTTCCTCAACACTGAGAGTACCAGAAAGCCGTTTCGAAGATTTTAGCATTGAAAAGATCACTTAGACTTCTGTGGATTGGAGAGTCCAGTGTCAGACCTTATGTTTGTAGGCAAACTAGTTAGGAGGCTATTTCAGAAGTTTAGGAAAGTTCTGATAGATACCTTGAACTAGAGTGTTGGTGGTAGGCATAAAGAAAAGTGGACGATTTCGAGAACACTTCAGAGATGAATATAGGAAGTGCAATAAAGGAATGATAAGAGTTGGGGTTGACATATATACACTAATATGTATAAAATGGATAACTAATAAGAACCTGCTGTATAAAAAAATAAATAAAATTCAAAAAAAAAGAGTTAGTATGACTTCTACTTGTTTGGCTGAGAAATTGGGTGAATGGTGGCATTAACTACTAAAAGAGGACCATGATTTTGTTTTCTTTCATTGGAGGATATGGTTAGAAATAATGAGTAAATTATTGAAGTTCTACCAAGAGAGTTCTAGGAGATGGATGAATGTATTTGTTTTGTACTCAGAGGAGAGGACGGAATGAGAGATAATAAACTATGGATAAGTTGTATTTCGGTAGAAGTTAAGGCTGTGGAAAAGGAGCAGACTGCCTATAGAGTAGGAAGTGGAGACTGTCTCCAGCCATGTGAAAATCTACTCTCAGTGGAAGTTAGAAGCTGAGTCTGCAGAACATCTAGATAAGTCATCAGAAGTTAAAAGAAAACCCAAGAGGCTACTGCATCACAGAAGCCAGTGGAGGAAACGGTATGCATTTCCCACCTCATAAATATGTGAGGTGGTTTAAAAGTACACTAAAAAAAAAAAAAAAAAAAAGGCAGGATTAAGTTTAAATAAACTGGGCCAGAAGAACACAAGAGTAGGACAATAAATTAACTCTAGGAGAAGGTCATTTTTCATTTTATACAGTGCTTTGCAGTTGCTAACTATAGACAACAAATTTGGTTCTAAGTTGCTTTGTCTCCTATCGCATTCTGTCATGTGGAAAATAGGGACAAAATGGTACCTGTCTCAAAGTGCAGCTGGGAGGAGTGAAGGAGTTAAAACCCATTAGGCATGCACAGCCTCAGCGGCTGCTCCAGGTCACCATGGCCATTAGATGTGGCAATGTTGGAGCCCTGGTCACAGTGCTAGAAGATACGTTGTCTCAAGGATTGCCAAGAAATATTTTGATTGTGTGCTGTCTTTGAGAAAAGTCAACCTATTGCATTTGTCTTTATATTTCCAGTGCTTGATACACTGTCTGGCACTGAATAGACTCAGTGATGCTATTTAATTAATTCTCCTCAAATGCTACTTTGGATTTGTTTCTCAGTAATTTAGAATATCTGCTCAGAAATTACAAAAAGAGACTGGTAATGATGCATGAGCTAATGATTTATTTTCGATATAGGTGTGAAAGTTTATTCATAAATGAGTGTGCTTTTCTAAATTACAGTCCGTTGGTGACAATGAAGCAGAGCGGATTAGATGACCATTTCACAATCACTAATTAGTTCTTCCTCAGGGACCATGTACAGGGAGGTGAAGTCTTTTTACCAGTGAAAAATCTTGAAAATCACCCTAAGTCATTTCCTGAAAGTAGACAATTAGATAAGCACTTGATTAACCTAGAATTGTGTTTTTAATTAATGGTGCAAGCTTAGGTCCATATGACCAACTTTTCCAGATAATCAGGGCTGAGATATTCAGTAGTTTTACATTCTCTATTGCATACCCACTTGTTCTACTTCCATTTCTTTCTTCCAGTGAAAAATTGGCAACTTTAATGAAAAGTACCCTGTAGTCATCATTCATGCCTCCTAACCTGGAATATTTGAACTTCAGCAATCTGTGTAGGAACTAACCATCAGAAAGCAACACACATTGGCTTCTACACTTTGTTGAAAAATGTGAAAGTAGCCAGTGCTAGCTATAATCAGTTGATCAATTAATAAGTATTGATTGAATATTCAGCATAATATTGAATAGAAAATAACCTGAAACTATAAACTAAAAATGCATATTAATGTTATCATTTACTATTTACACTATTTGAAGTGCTTTGCAGGTACTATGAATTTTAATTCTAAAAACAAAATATCTAAAAGCTAGGTACTGAAGTGTAAAGTAATTGAGTAACCTGGCTGGAGTTAAACCTTAGTAAGGGGTGGAACCACGAGGCACCCTAAGAATTTTGACACCATGAAACTCACTTTTAACCACTGCCCTACCAATGCCTGAGTACCCAATCACATTTTAGCCTCAAAAGTCATGTTGCACCTTTTTTTTACTATATGATATAAAGTTGTAGGTCAGAAAATGTTTACAACACTTTGGATAGGCTTTGAAAAACTGTATTATTTCATCTGAGATACACAATATCGAGTATTTTCCAAATCACATCAGACAGGTTTATTTTTGTTTGTTTGCTTGCTTTGTTTTCAAAGGTAGCAAATCTTCAAAGTAAGAACAATTTTTTTCTCTTATATTTGGCTCTGAATTTGAATTCAAATTACAATAACAATGACAAATATCGGCCTCCACCTGTGGCCTAAACCAGAAGCATATACATGAATCTTCTAGCATTGTTGAAAAATAAAGGCGCTCTTAGTTATTTTAAATTCAATAATATATTTCTTTGGGTCACACATAATAAATGCTCTTTGCGGTATAAAGATTGCAAGCATCAATCGTAATTTGATTTTTTTCTACTGGACATCTTGTACAGGCACCATAGCATGACTTTACCTGTTACAAGGTAGTTAATGGCATTGAAATTTATACACCACACTATGAATTCTGCTTGAACTAGAACAGATTTTTACATTAAATACAAGGACAGAGCATAGTCTTTGCAGCAGTGTTCTCCCCAGCCCTGGAACCATCAGCTAAAGATATTTTATAAATGCAATAGCAACATGATCTGTGCACTATTTACTACCTGTATGTAGTCAGAAAAATATTCTTTGCAAGTCTAATTTAATTTTAAACTAAACTCACCCATGTCCTAAATGAGACACTATGACCAGAATAGGAAAACTTCAGCATTTGTAGACATCTAAAATTAAAGATAAATCAAACCTGAGAGTACGGGAAACATGAGCAATCCATTTAGAATTTTAAAAGTAATACAGGTTTTTCATCGAAATTAATAAACATTCTAGGAAGTGTATATTAGAATCCCATGAAGATTCTGTTTTTTGAGGATAAGTCTCTTGAGAAATATGTGATCCAAACCTGAGTCCAAAAAAGATCTTAGTAAAAACCCACTTTATAAAATAAGCACAGATTACCTTTTAACAGCACTTTTTCTAAGAGATTTTAGTTATTCCATAAATATGCTTTAAACCATGAGTTCTTTCCCTGGCACCATGGATTGGCTTCAGAGGGTTTCATGAAACACTGACGCAGAATAACATTATATGCATGCATATGCATACCTGGAAAGAAATATTGTATGTTACTGTAATTTTTCTGTTTTGCGGAAGCAAATATTCCCCTAAAACTGTTTATATTGCCTTATTCTCAACAATGGTAACCATATATCTATTGCTTTTTATGTTAAGATACTGATATTAAAATTGGGTTTTCTGAAAATAGAAAGGTAGGTTTAAGGAAAGCGCCATTTACTATATTAATCTATCTCAGTTACCAGCAAAGGAAGAAATGCTGTGCTATACCCTCAGCTAGTGTTGACTGAAAAAAGCAAGTAATAGTACAAATAAGACACTTTGACACTCTCTTAGAAAATGTTTTTCAGTGTCACTCTTCATTTTCCTTATTCTCCTTCTGCAAGACCTTTCTTTTACCTTCAGTCCCACCATCATGATCCCAGACATCTATTAATCAATCTGTTGCTTAAAATATGACCCTCTTTACACAAAAATGCTTGATGACACTGATCACAGAATTTCACGTTCTTTGCCAGAATAGCTATTTGCACAAAATGGTATTTCTACAATAGTGTTTATCCAAAGTACAGAATGTATACTACTGATGATAAATGATCCTAGGTTTTATAAAAACAAATATTTTTACTTTTTAAAGCAAGTGACAAGTTATTTGTGTTAAAAGATATCTATGATATGATCTTGGCAGTATGTATGTATGTGTATGTATACATGTGCATATGTTTATGTATATATAAATATATATACTTATATTCATTAAAATTCATTTAAGTAAAAAGTGAGTTAATTTTTAATTAAGTAATAGTACAACTGTTCATAATTATGGCAAAGAAGTGTAATGATGGCAGGAAACACCTACTTTTGTAAAGAACCACCATAAACCACATCATACTAGATTTACTCCGATCATATTACAGCCTAGAGTAGAAATATCTATAAACAAAATATGTTGTTTAATATTTATAAACAAATATCTAAAATGTGACTAATATTCTCTGGAGAGAACAAAAAGGGTAGAGAAGAATGGAAAAATTGATCCTTGTTTCAAGAATAATATTTATTTAATCCTCATAGGTTTAATGTTATTATATCATCTATATCTTTTTTTCTTTTTTTTATTGTTTGTATCTTTGTGCCCCTTTTATTTTTTGTCTGTTTCTTTGTTTTGTTACAAGGGTCAACAGTCATATGAATTAAGTGATATAATACAAATGCAAGCATTTTGCTGGAAAAGAATGACTTAGAATAGATTTGTGAAGTCTTGAGACATTTTCATTTGCACACTAAGGATAAAACTATCTATTAGTTGTTTAGTATTATATTGTTGAATCTACTACTCCATAGTTTACTGGGATCTTCCATTTATGAAAGGATGCCAGATGATTATTGCTGTTTTTGACCTCTGACTTTTGTGATGGTTGCAATGGTTAACTCAATTCAGTGGACTTTATTTCTTCATCAAAGTCTTCATCTAGCTGTAGTGTTTCAGTGAAGGGTCAAACAACAATGAATCTATTCAAACATGAAGAAAAAAACAGAACTTCTGACAACCAAGTAACATAACAAGGTCAGGGTTCTGAAATTTGGAGCATATTTTTTTCCCTTTGACAGAAAAAAATAAAAGCATAGAAAACTCAAAATTAATTTAATAGTGAAAAATTGGCATTGCATAAAACTTGATATTTTATAGATTTTTTTTATTTCAGAAAATGGATGAGTACATATTAAGCAACATGAAAAGCAAATTGGTAAGGTATATTGGAAAGAACATGACCTATAGCCTGAAGTAGACTGGGATGAAATTTCAAACCCATCACTAAAATGTCAAATTATACAACTCCTGATCGTTGGTTCCTTAGCCACAATAAGAAAGTAGTAATATTGACATTATAAGGTTAAAAAGGATGTCTATACCAAAGTCTGTTGCAGAATAAATGCACTAGAAATGTTAATAGACTTCCTTTATTATTGGCAGGCTATAATGCAA
Organism: Lipotes vexillifer; assembly: GCF_000442215.2. Taxonomy (NCBI): domain Eukaryota; kingdom Metazoa; phylum Chordata; class Mammalia; order Artiodactyla; family Lipotidae; genus Lipotes; species Lipotes vexillifer. The sequence continues at coordinate 1,468,694 of NW_006783110.1, read as the reverse complement.
GTATTCAAAAGAATAACAAAATATATCTACCAATATCACCCCACCACAAAATAGAGAGGGAAGGTGAAGGAAAAATAGGACCTGAGTAACTGAATAGACTTTTTTTCTCAATTTGTTTTGTTTAGAAATTTTTTGGAGGTTAGTTGGGCAAGAAAAAGGAATAAAAGGCATCCAGATTGGAAAGCAAGACACAAAACTATCTTTATTTTTAAATAACATAATCTTTCATATGGAAAATCCTAAGAATCCACTATGCATCTACTAGAACAAATAAACAAGCTCAGCAAGGTCACAGGATCCAAGATTAATATGTAAAAGACAATTTGATTTCTATTTACTCTCAATGAAAAAACTGAATATGATATTAAGAAACCAATTTCCATTCCAAACAGCATCAGAAAAAATAAAATGCCTAGAAATAAATTTAACAAATGAGGTATAGGACTTGTACTTACATAATATTGTTGAAATAAAAGGGAAGACATTACATGTTCATGGATCAGAATATTTAATATTGTAAGATAGCAATACTCATTAAATTCATTTACAGATTTAACAGAATCCCTATCAAAAATCCCAACTGACCTTCTTGAAGAAGTTGGTAAACTGATTCTAAAATTCATATACAAACCAAAGAACCAAGAATAGCGAAAATAATCTTGAGAAAGAACAAAATTTGAGGACTTGCACTTCCTAGTATCAAAACTTACTACAAAGCTATAATAATCAAGATAGCAGGTACTGACATAAAAATAGATATACAGATAAATGGAATTAAATTGAGAGTCAGAAATAACCCCTTATATTTATGGTCAACCAAATTGTAATAATGTTGTGAAGAAAATTCAATGGAGGAAAAAATAATCTTTTAAGAAATGGTACTGGGATGACTGGATATGCTCACGCAAAAGCATAAATTGGGATCCCCAGCTCACACCACGTGGAAAAATAAACTCAAAATTAATCATAAACCTAAATGTAAAATCTAAAGCTATAAATCTCTCAGAATAACACATAGCAGTAAATCTTCTTGACCGTGAGTTAGGCAATGGTTTCTCAGACACAGGACCAAAAGCATTTTTTTTTAAAGTTAATTGGACTGCATCAAAATTTTAAACTTTTGCACTTTAAAAGAAACCACAGAGAATGTCAAAAGAAAACCTACAAAGTGTGACAAAATATTTGCCAATCATATATCTGATAAGGAACTTGGATCCAGAATATATAAAAAATACTAACAACTCATTGGTAGGAATAGGGAGTGACTACAAATGGGGTAGTATTTCTTTGAGGGATGAATGAAATGCACTAAAATTGTGGTCATGGTTATACAACTCTGTAAATGTACCAAAATCCATTCAGTCTTACATTCGATATAACCAAATTTTATGGTACATAAATTCTTTTTTTTTTTTTTTTTTTTTTTGCGGTCCGCGGGCTTCCCACCGCTGTGGCCTCTCCTGCCGCGGAGCACAGGCTCCGGACGCGCAGGCCCAGCGGCCATGGCTCACAGGCCCAGCCGCTCCGCGTCATGTGGGATCTTCCCGGACCGGGGCACGAACCCGCATCCCCTGCATCGGCAGGCGGACTCTCAACCACTGTGCCACCAGGGAAGCCCGGTACATAAATTCTTAATTCAAAACTTAATAAAGCTGTTAAAAATATTTGGAGAAAATATTTTAACAGTAAATGGAATCTGCCTAGCATTGTTGTGGTACTATAAGTGGTAATATTTTTAGTATTGTTATTCAATTGTAAGTTTGAGACTGCTTTCTGTGTGTTGTGGGATAAAGAAATTGAGTAACTGTAATTGTTATTCTATCATCCTGTGTGCCCTTGAGAACAAGGCTTCTCAAGTGGAAAAAGATGGTAGAAATATAATACAGAAGACTTTAAATAAAAACCCTGTACTCCTAAACTTGATTAGAATGATCAATTCACAAAGTATCAACTCATGAAGTATATCACATGCATACAGTTGTAGATACAGATACAGACAGATAAAGATATAAATAGAAACAGATTTATCCTAACTTAATCCAATGAAGAGGCTTAGATATAATAAGCAACCAAACATCAATGGGTATCCCCAGTAACCAGACTGTCTTCTTGAAGTATCATTTCAAAGTTAAAAAAAAAAAAAAAAATAGGACTTCCTAGAGAAATTGCAGATTACAGAACTGGGGCAGGAAGTGTACAAGTTGACTCTAAAATTCTCAGTCCAGATAGTAAGGACACACTCAATTTGTCAAGACACAAATTGAAGAGGTCTTATATGACCAAAGATGGAGATTTCTGAGCTTCAAAATGGTAATATCAAATGTTTAAATTAACACATTAATAATAATGATTTTTTAAATTAATTAATCACCTTTGGAGGACTATAGAGAATTCATTATCTTGAAAACTACTATTCATCCTGCCTTACACAAATTTAACACTGGATAACCAATTAATAGATTGGAAAAAGAATTTCTTTATTAAAGTATTCCTACAAATAAGTGAGAACATGATAGATTTGCAATCCCCAATTAATTAGTGGATCTAGACATTGAATAGCAACAACTATGACATCACAAAAAGATCACCAAATATTAAGTTCTCCCTGTTGGAAGAACAGAACATCACCTCTGCTTTTGCTAAAATGATAGAACCTGAGTTGGAAAATGCCTCTGGATCCAGCTGTCCATTTATAGACCATACAGAGGACAGAGAAATGTGTTGAACTGTATCACTAGCATGCAATCAACTAAATCCAGACCAGCCATCTCTACAGATCAAATGTCCTTTGTTCTTCAACAGATACAAAGAAAAAGAAATGAATGGAAAAGGAACTTATAGGTTAAAAGAGAGTTAAAAACATGGTTGGTTTTTCAAATTGGTAAGACTTTACTGTGTAAGGACACACACTTGAGCGACAGAACTATACAACAAGGAAGTGACTTGATGCAAGGAAGTGACTACTATAATGGTCAGACTAACAGCTAATTTTAGGTGGAGGAAGGGTTTCTGATCAGCACAGGACACACTGAGCAACATCTGTGGTGGCTGGCAAAATTTTGTTTCCTTTATGTGATGATTACAAGAGTGTTTACCTACTATTATCTCATTAAGCTATTTATTTTGTGTGTGTGTCTGTGTATTTCTGTTTCTTTTGTTGTTGTTTCTGTTTTGTTTTACAATAAGAAGGGTAATAAAAGTTCTTAAAGAGGTAGCATTTGAACTTCCAACACAATGGAGAAAATAAAGGGAAATAAAATATAGTCAAGATGGAAAAAAGTTAAACAGCAAGAAATGGGTACAAAAGAAAGCATGAGCAGAATGAAAGATGAGGCCATTAGCATTAGTACTTTTAAAATCACTGTGATTACTCTAGCCTACCACACCTCACAAACTTCAGAATTAAACTGTCACATTTATTTATGTTTTAAATTTTGGTAAGGATTTATTCATTTGTTTATTTATTTTTTTACTTTAATGTGTTACACTGCATTTTTATGATTGTATTGTTTTTGTTTTACTGTTGTAGTTTTTAAGCTCTGTGAAATTTTATGGCTTGGTAGATAAATTCAAACCAATCATATGTACTAGGCATCTGATTTCTTTGATTGTATGTCCATCATCTTGTTAAATCTTACATTCTTATTTTTTCTTTTCAATATTTATATTCTTGTCTATAACTGTGATTTCTCCTGTTATTCTGCTTTAGTTCTGTAATTAAATGTATTCAATATATACCACAAGTTCTTGTAACAAAGAAACCATACTTTTCAATTTGCTATTTTAATTCACTACTTCTTTGTCTGGATTTTTATCAATGAGTTGTTTTTTATACTTCAGACCAATCTAAATAAGATTTATCAACAGAGTCAGAAAAGAAACCTTTAGTATATGGTTTCAGAAGAAAAACAATTAAAATTGATTCTAAATGAAAATAAATTATCAGTACTGCAGTGACCATGAAAGAATATGCAATTTTTTGAAAAATTACCTACCTCCAAAATGTATTTGATCCCTAATTGTATTACCAGTGATGTATTCAAACTTTAAAGAAATAGAAAATCTGTTACATAAATTGTTCTAGATCACACAAAAGAAAGCAACCTATTTTTTTTAATGTTATAAATTTTTTAATTATTTATTTATTTTTGGCTGTGTTGGGTCTTTGTTGCTGTGCACAGGCTTTCTCTAGTTGTGAGTGGGGACTACTCTTTGTTGTAGTGTGCGGGCTTCTCATTGCTGTGGTTTCTCTTGTTGCAGAGCACGGGTTCTAGGCACGCGGGCTTCAGTAGTTGTAGCTCGTGGGCTCTAGAGCACAGGCTCAGTAGTTGTGGCGCACGGGTTTAGTTGCTCTGCAGCATGTGGGATCTTCCCGGACCAGGGCTTGAACCCATGTTCCCTGCACTGGCAGGTGGATTCTTAACCACTGAGCAACCAGGGAAGTCCCAGCAACTTATTTTTAAACAGTGTAGAATTTACAAAAGTATTGAGAGACAATAGCAATAGAATGTATAAAATAGCTTCCAAACGATATTACTGTATTTCAGAATTTACCAAAGTTTGGAATCTTTTGATTACATGTTGCCATTTTCACCAGAATTCAATAGACATCTTTTGTTTGTGTCTGTGCATTTCACAGTTTTTCTGAGATAAGACTGTAGTGAAGGTTAATGTTAGAAAAATTTATTTGGACTTGTTATAACTTAGTTTTTTCCCCTTTAAGTGCATATTTTATGCAAAATTACTCATTATTTAGTTGGTCTCTGAGAAAAAAGTTACTGGCCTTTAATGCCATATTGAATTATGTAAAATGTCTTTAACTTTTAGAAGTTTTTGTGTGTATTACTTTGGTTTTATCATTTTGACAAATGGATAGAAAAATTTTGAACAGATATTTTGGGTTTTCTGTCCTTAGTGGCATCAGAAAACTTGAGTTTTATAAGGTTACAACTTTTCTATTTCTCAATTACATATAGTCTATAGTCTTAAATTTTTTGAGAACTGAAATTAATATTTGACTTAAATATCCCAAATAAGGTAAAGTCTCTCTTAAATAGAAATTTATTTTACATTGCTAGAGAATTAGATCAAGTAAAATGATTTGTATTTAAACATAAATCTGTATTTTTCAGAATAAAATATATCTTAAATATATACTTTAGAAAATACTTCTTATAACTTCTATGTCATATGGCTATTAGAAGTGAATTCTGTTTTGAGACTCTATACTAACTAGTTGTGGGAAATCACTATGGTGCCTTAATTCTCTCATTAGTATGATTATCATGTGATCTTCCTTGTTCTTTACTGATGTGGCCACTGTATTTCTAAAGTAAATTATTTCCTCACCAAACATAAGTAAAAGTTGGCATCCTTCAAAAATTCTGTTTGCAAATTTCAGCAGTTGAAAATTGCTTGGCCTATGTTATCTAAACTGTTTCAAAAACCACTTTTATGCTTATCATTGACATTTCTCTCCTTTAGCTTACTGCTCTTTTCCCCTATATTCCTTAAAATGCTTTTAAATGGGATGTTTTAAAGCACCAATGTCCTCATCCTTTAAAATTTTTAACTTTCGTAGCTTCTATTACCTTTCTCAGCTTAGTCAACACCGCTTTCCTAATTCTCATCACATCAACTACTGGAGTAATTTTGTATTTTACTATGATCACCTGATTTTCTTTCAGAACACTTTAACTTCCAGATCAAATCCAAATTCCTTATTTTCCCCCCAGTTTTCCCACAAATGGATATGCATCACATAGGATTTAGCTTGGTTAATTAGTATGAATTTTTCAGGCCATGTATTAATTAGTAATTGCATACAGCTATTAGTAACAGAGTCTGGGTACACTAATTTTTTTCCTTAATTTAGTGGTTTATTTTCTCATATAAAACTGAAGTATATGAATTCCAATCTGGTATGTCAGCTCTACAAAGTCATTAAGGAATTAAGCTCCTATTATCTTTACTTTCCGTCACCATCTTAAGCATATGTCCTCTGCTCTCAGCATCATAGGATGGCTGATGATTTCCAGCCATCACATCCATTTTCCAGGAAGGGAAGGGGCACAACAAACAGTTCTCCCAGACAAGTCAGAGCCCTAAGAAGAGTTATTCTGGTAAGCCCACTCAATTGTTTTCACTCACAGCTCATTAATCACTCCTCAAGGCAACTGAGGCTAGAAAATATAATCTTCCAGCTGAACACATTGTTGCTCCAAATGAAATCAGAGATCTATTATTACATTGGAGAGGGCAGTTTATGCCCAAATGGGCAGCTCTACTTCCAAATTATCAGCTTAGATTCATACATATCTGATGTCTACATTCTCAAAAGTCAAACTATTTTTACTAACCTTAATTGCAGGGTTTTCCATAAAATAAAAAGATCATATCTGCTTTATAAACCTTTACTTAAAGTTTGTAATTTGAGAGTTTGTCACTTGAGTATTTGTTACATAGTCTCTTTGTTATCAAGAGAGTGTAATATATGAGTTTCATCGAACTGGATGTGGAAGTTTCCAGTTGCCTACCTTTCCCCCAATCACCATACGAACACACACACAAACACACACACACAAACACACACTTATACACACATTCTTTACTATATGTATGAATCTAATTAGTGGGTCTTTTTTTTTTTTTTTTTTTTTTTT
>NW_006783110.1:1434204-1461968 GCF_000442215.2 Lipotes vexillifer | reverse complement strand
GGGCCTCTCACTGTTGTGGCCTCTCCCGTTGCGGAACACAGGCTCCAGACGCACAGGCTCAGCAGCCATGGCTCACGGGCACAGCCGCTCCGCGGCATGTGGGATCTTCCCGGACCGGGGCACGAACCCGTGTCCCCTGCATCAGCAGGCGGACTCTCAACCACTGCGCCACCAGGGAAGCCCTAATTAGTGGGTCTTAATGATGCTTAGTAAGATGCAAATTGAGAAAGAAGAAGTATTTTAGAGAAATGAATATAAAATTGGTATTTGAGAGTGCTATTTATAATATATTGTCAGTTTAACTAAATTTTTGCAAGAAAATTATTTTCCCTATCTAGAGTGTCCAGGGAATATTGCAGTACTTTTCCAAAACAGAAAGTCTTTTTTTGCTTGGAAAAATATCTTAGATAAGGACACAGAGACTTCCCTGGTGGTGCAGTGGTTACGAATCCGCCTGCCAATGCAGGGGCACAGGTGTGATCCCAGGTCGGGAAAGATCCCACATGCTGCGGAGCAACTAAGCCCATGAGCCACAACTACTGAGCCCAAGTGCTACAACTACTGAAGCCCGCGTGCCTACAGCCTGACTCTGCAACAAGAGAAGCCACCGCAATGAGAAGCCCGCGCACTGCAACAGAGTAGCCCCTGCTTGCTGCAACTAGAGAAAGCCCACACGCAGCAACGAAGACCCAACGCAGCCAAAAAAATTTTTTTAATTAAAAAAAAAAGAAAAGGACACAAAAGGAATCTACCTAAAATATTATCAAAGTTTCATAGCAAATATTTTAAGCTTGTTTAGGATTTTAGTTTGAAAACAAAAATAAAAATACATTAAACTAATTATATTTTATCAATATTGAACGAAATTTAGATTGCAGTGCCAATTATTCACTTATTCAAAAGAAAAAGAATATTTTAGATGTAATGTTTTTCCTTTTATATATATTTTCCAAGAACATTTATGAATGCATGCATGATAAATATTGTTCACATAATATTTGACTTTCACAGCATAGCTATAAAGAGGAGTACTTTTGCAACAAGTATTTGAAGATTTCATAAACTTCGTAAAGGCTTCTTAAATATATATGTGTATATATATATATATATATATGTCTGTACATACATATATATTTAACATTTTTAAAAGAACAGAAAAAAATAAGATTTTTAAAAGAGGCATGAACCATATCCCAGACTTAAAATGTTAAAATTTTGCCTTATTTGCTTCAGATATATTGTCAATGAATAAAACATGACAGATAAAATCAGAATCTTTCTTGGTTTGTGTACATTTAATATGTATGAATCCACAAAATGTATAATATGTCAGTGTTCTTTTTACATCTTTGAATAAATGTTTTATATTGTTTATATAATTCTGTAACCTACTTTATACTCAACATTATTTTTGAGATTTTTTTTTTAATTGGGGTATAGTTGTTTTACAATGTTGTGTTAGTTTCTACCATACAGTGGAGTTCCCTGTGTTATACAGCAGGTTCTCATTAGTTATTGAGATCTATTCTTATTAAAACGTCAATTTAGTTCATTTATTTTAACACTTACATAGCATTCCATTACATGAATATTCCACAATTTATTTACTGGCATGTTTTCTGATGTTGAAATAAACATCCTTTACATAAGTTTCTCTCAGGTACACATTCAGATCTAGTATTGCTAATATATTTACTGTCATAAAATATTGACATCTTTGGTTTGGACAATGCCAAATTTCTAACATGGCTACACTAGTTTATAGTTCTGCCATGAGTGTTCTGATCTTCCAATATAATCACGAAGTCTTGGTATTGTCATCACCCTTTTAAATGTTTGTGCCTCTGATGGGCCTGAAAATTATGTCTATCTCCTAGCTGTAATTTGTGTATACCTGAACACTGTTTACTTTTATGAAATTTATTTTTCTATATATTTGCTGTCGCATTTATTTTTGTCTTTTCTTATTGATCTGTAAAAGCCATTATTAACTTAGGATACAATTATTTGCCTATGGTATGTATCACTAATAATTTATCACAGATTGAAAAATAATAAAATTGAAGGACAATGAACAATCTCATTTTTATTATATTTTTAAATATACACATAACATTATATGTAGAATATATATTAATTTGTGAAATGGAAAAAATATAATAACCACCTGTGAATTCATTACTAGAACATATCAACAGTTTCATCCTCTTCCCCTATCCCATACCTTGTCCTTTTCTCCAAAGCTAACTACTGTCTCATTTTCATGTTTAAGATTTCCTTACTTTTTAAAAGTTATTTAATCATGTCTGTAGGTATGCATAAATCGTATTTTTAAATTTTGCTTGCTTCTGTGCTCTTCCATTTACTTCATATATTTTTCTGGGCTCACCTTTTCATTTAACATATTTCCAAGATGTATCCATAGGTTGAGGAGTTTGTTTCTGTTGCCCATTGTTTCTGATAATTCTTAAAGATAGTATCTTGTTTCTTTATGCACCTGATTAACTTAGACTATGCACTGCACATTGTATTTGAAAACAGTATTTGCAAAATAATTTAAGATCCAGGACTGTAACATCATCTTCCAGAGTGTGCTTTTACTTCTTTCTGCCCTACTCTTAGAGGTGCTACTAATTCAGAGCCACATTATGGGGTGTGAAGTTCCCTGAACAGCCAGGTGGTGAGAAACCAGACTGCAAATTCCTCTGACGGCTGGTAAACATACAGTTAAGTATCATGGAACACGTAGACATTGGGTTCAAGCTCAAAGTTAATGGTGGTCAGGTAGTAACAAGGCAAGTGAGGCACCCAGAGTGCAAAACTTTAGAAGGCACTCACTCTTAGGGGGTACAAATGCAGACAGCACCCTTAGAAGACTATAAGCTTCAGAAGTACTAACCCTGAAAAATTCCAAAGTGTAGTCTATATATGAAAAAGTATTATCAATTTTCCTATCATTTATTCAAGAGTCTACAAGTCTAGTAATTTTAATGGTTTACTGTCACATGTCAAGTTCTGAAAAATATTTCAGTCCATTGTCAATCTCCTTTTTTTCTTCCACTGATTTGATTTTTCCTTTGACCGCTGAGAAAATATCATACTTTTTAACATATCATAATCCTATGCTTGGCTTGTTTTCAAAACTGTATTCAAAATACTCTTGGCCCCATACCTTTACTTGTATTTAAACATTCCTCCAGAAAAACTATTGAGATATTGGTTGGAATTACATTGAAATTGTAAACTAATTTTCAGGGACTTACATTTTCAAAGTTGAGTCCTCCTAATCACGAATTTGATATTTCCCTTCATTTATTAAGATCTATTTATTCTATTTTTTTATAGTTTTTTTGAGATATAGTATACAGTAAACTGCATATATGTAAAGCATACAAAATGAAGAGGTTTAAATAAATAAATATTACATATATATATATATACACCCATGAAACCACCATCACATCAGAAGCAATGAACATTTTCATCATCAACAAAATCTTCTTTCTGCCACACTGTAAAACATCTTTCTCTTCAAACCCAACTACAGGCAAACAGATCTGTTTTCTAGTTCTATATATTGGGCTTTATTTTCTAGAATTTTATATAAATGAAAACAATCACTGTGTGCTCCTTTTTTTGTCATGTCTCTTTCACCCAGCATAATGATTTTGAGATTCACCTATGTTATTGCATTTATCAAAAGTTATCCCTTTATATTGATGAGCAATGTTCCATTTTGTGGCTACACTACAATTTTCTATCCATTCATCTATAGACAGTTATGTGGGTTGTTTCCAGTTTGGGGATTATTGAGAACAAAGCCACAATCATGATGTGGGTCTAAATCTTTGTTGGATATACACCTTCATTTTTATTGAATAAATATCTAGGAGTAGAATAGCTAGGTTACATGTTAAGATTCAGTTTACCTTTTATGAAAATGCTGGATTGTTTTCTGAAGATATTTTAACACTTCATATTCTCATTGGCAGTATATGATGGCTATAATTTCTCAACATTCTTGTCAATACTTGGTATACTCAGTCTATTCATTTTAGTGAATGTGTACTGGTTTTTCACTGTGGTCATTTTGAGCATGTGTAGTTTTGGTAGTTTATATATTTTAAAGAATTGATTATTGATTTCATGAACACAGTACTCTCTTAGATCCTTTTAATGTCTATGGGTCTGTAGTGATGTCCTTTCATTCTCTGATGTGAGTAATTTGTATCTTCTGTTTTTCTTGGTTAGTATGACTAGAAATTTACCAATTTGATTGACTATTTCAAAGAGGTAGCTTTAGGCTTCCCTGATTACTTTGTTTGCTCTCTGTTTCCAATTTCATCGATTCCTGTTTTTATCTTTATTTTTTCTTCCTTCAGTTTTCATTGGGTTTAATAGGTTCTACTTTCTCTAGTTTTTTAAAGTACAAGATTATATTACTAATTTGAGATCTATTTGTTCATTTTTTAAAATTCTAATTTATCAATTATTTACTCATCCTCTCTACTTCGATTACTATTTACCAGTCCTATTCTAACAAATCTTCATTTTTAAATGGTTTTAGTATGACTGAGGAAAGTACTTGAACAGCATTTTAATTGGATTTATTTCCTCTGATGTTCAATTAACTTTTCAATGGATTTTCATTTAATTTTAAATGTTTAGGATATACATTACCTTGACTTGATGGCCAATCAGAGTTGCTACTGGTAAATGCCAAGGAATATTGCTGTCCCATTTTTATCTTAAGATTGGATTATTTAGTAAGTTCTGCAAGCCACATTTACCTCAATAATTAAATGTTCTTTTTCCCCACGTGTCCAGGAAAAATGTATTATGGTAAAACTAAACTCCACAGCAATAATACACATGGACTAAGCCTGAGCTGAATGTGTTTATAAATAGCCAGTGCAGTGTGAATACCCCTGACTGGTGTCCTAGAAGTTTATTTAACTGCTTCAGAATATATGAAGAGGACTGATTAGGCCATTTGGAAAGAATTTTTCAGCTCTCATTATATGGCCCTATGAATGTATCTATAACTTACACGATTTTTGATTTCACATTTACCTTCAATTCAGGGCAAGGGTTAAAAAGTGTTCACTCTCAGCTAACTGATTTGCTTTTCTCTTGACCGACCTCTTCCCATGTGTACAGTTGCAAATAGCTCATATTATTTCTCCCGGAAATTTCACACACACACACACACACACACACACACACGCACTGCATGGCATGGTTTACTCTTAACTCATAAGTATAAATGAATACATAAGCAGAAAGCATGCTTAAGACAAGTAATAACTGATAAAGAGCACAAATAGATAGCAGCAAGCACTATATTTAGCACATTATAGTAATTATCTTATTTAACCCTCATAATAAGCTTACAGATAGGTTCTATTTTATTGGCACTGTATAAATGAGAAAATTATGCTTAGGGAGGTTAGGTAACTTGGCAAAACTAGCAAGCAGCAGGGCAGGGATTCCTTTGTGCTCTAAGTCAAAAATGCTTTCTGTTTTCTTTGACATTTATAAAATCCTACGTCACAATCTCACTTTTAGTTTTTCACTGGCAAATAAATACAAAGAAACTTCAATATAAATTAGCTAGTTTAGAACAGAGTAGTGTTAATCCACTGCTTTCTCAATATCAGATTCTAAGAATATGTAAACTGAAGCTGTGCAATGTCCTTGGGCTTTCATATTAAGGGGAATATTCACAGAATATGAAATATCAGAACAATTTAAACATGTTGACCTGACTGACAAACCTCTGAATCTGCTCGTGTATTGCTGGCATAAGTGAAATACATGAAAGAAAGAGAAAAGAGAAATGGAGCAGAGCAGAGAGGCTAAAAGGAATGAAACAGAGCAGAAGAGAACAAGGCAGCAAACGGCAGTCCTCATCAAATTTTTATGCTTTCGTTTCCTTTCTCATCTTTTTTAGCTCTGCACCTTTGGTAACTCTAATATACTATCTTCGTTCAAATCACTTCGTAAATTAGATCCTTCCCTCCCATCTCCCACCAGACACTTGAGGATTAACATTTTATTTAATAGTGCTACTTATGGATAAAGACAATGCGGGGTGGGGGGTGGGAGAACAAGGCAAAGAAAAAAGAAGCAACCTTCACAACTTTAAGACAGGTCCACCTTTTTATCTAATGTTTTACATTTTTCTTTTGATTGGACAAGCACAGAATATTTCTAGCCAGCACCTCACAGCCTGTCAACATTCTAATACTTCATAATTTATAACACAGCTTTCTTCCCCCAAAAGCTCAATATGCTTTGCAGATATCTCACTGATGCTCACAATATTCCTTCAGGGAACTGAGACAACAAGAATTATTATGTGTTTTACTAGGCGGGGAAAAAGGGTGAAACAACAAGGATCCATTGTCACTAGTGAGTTATGGAGAACCAGGAACTTCAACTCTAATGCTGTTATTTCCCTGACTGCATAAACTATGAAGAGAGACGAAAATGACTAAGTCCTGGCACTCAGGAGGTTAGGATTTTACAGGGAAGAAAAGTAGGTTAACAAGTAGCTAGCTATCAAATGCCTTCCTGAGCTCTGCACTTGGATGCCTAGTAGGCAACCCCAACTGAACACGATGTCCAAAAAAAGAAAAAAGAAAAAAATCCTTGACTTTCCCCTAAAACCACTTCTTTTTCTAGTGTTCTCATCTTATAAGGCTATGATCCACCTAGTTGAGCAAGCAGCCAAAGTGGTAGTCACTCATTATTTTTCCTTTTCTCCCACTTCCTTCATCTCTAAGTTCTATTGGCTCTACTTCCAAGATTGATTCTAAACATATGCACTTCTACCCTTCTCTTTGATACAATTCTATCTATATTACCATCACCCATTCTAATGTCTGATAATCAGACAAAATTGGAAATTTTCCAACACCTACTACTGCAATGCCCTGGTGTTACTGGGATTAATGGCATTATCATCCTCCTGAAGACCCTCCCTTCTCCCCTTCTTATGTCTCTTCACTACCATCCACTCTTGACAAAACAAAAAGAATAACAGTTTGAAAAATTTAGTTGTAACTTTTATCAGTTAAACATATGAGTGGTTAAAAGAAATCAAATAATTGCACCATTTACATTAGAAAAGAAGTCTCCTAGTTCATAGTCAGCTCCTCAGAGATAATCACTTTCAATTCATTTGGTATTTATCTTGTGTGTGTTTGCGTGTCTGTATGTGTCTATTTGTGTCTATAAAACATGCCATATTTATATGATATACTACTTCTTGATTTTTCATTTTGCAGTATTATCTATTCACTTCCATCTATAGAAGATGAGGATTTGGCTCTCTTACCATTCCCTTCCAGAAACCACATATTCACTTCCTACAACTTCATCCTTATGACACATTTTTATTGTAATTTTGATTATGTAACTATGCAGTATTTACATTATTTTGATGCATAAATGCTACTTATAGCCAAGCCATCCATGTTTAGTTATTCTAGATATTTATAATAAATTTAACCCCCATTCTCCCCCAGCTGTGAGATTTTTCTTAAATACATTAAACATATTTTATAGTATCTCAATTTCATCCTTCCTTTCTACTATCTTCCCACCTATTCAATCTGGACTGGTTTAACTTTAAACCTGATACACAAGTATCGATCTGGCATCCTCCTCCATCATCATCCTGAATATTCTATTTGCTGTTGTTAATACCTGTGCTGTTTCATGGGCCCCATGCTTCCTCTTTCTTGATTTACTCCTCATCTTTGTGGAGTACATCCTCTAATAGCTTTGTGAGAACGAGTGAGAGGTAAAAACTTTTAACATTTTGTATATCTGAACATTTCTTTGCCTATTCTTACTCTTAATTGATAATTTAGTAAAGTAAAATATTCTAGATTCTAGAATGGAAAGCATTTCACTCAGGATTTTTTTGTGTGTGTGTGTGGTACGCAGGCCTCTCACTGTTGTGGCCTCACCTGTCGCGGAGCACAGGCTCCGGACACGCAGGCTCAGAGGCCATGGCTCATGGGCCCAGCCGCTTCGCGGCATGTGGAATCTTCCCGGACCGGGGCACAAACCCGTGTCCCCTGCATCGGCAGGCGGACTCCCAACCACTGCGCCACCAGGGAAGCCCTCACTCAGGATTTTGACAGCATTACTTCATTATCATCTAGCTTTCAGGATTGCTGCTAAAAAAGTCTGAAGTCACTATGATTCTGATAATTTACATGAAACTTTATTTTTTAATCCTGGAAGATCTGTCTGAAATGTTCTGACATTTTCATCTACTGTGCCAGTTACATGGTGAATCCTTTAAGTCTGGCAATTCATAACATTTAGTTCTGAGAAATGTAATTCCTTGATAATTTCTACTCCTCCATTTTCTCTTCTTTCTCTTTCTAGAATGCCTATTATTTGGAGGATGTACCTGCTAAAACAGCAGTTTTCTATCTCTTTGACCTTTTGCTCTATCCTGTGGGAGCATTCCTCAACTTGATCATCCAATCCTTGTAGTTGGCATTCTATTCCAGTGTCATAATTTAATGTTATGTCTGTTTTATTTAATGGATGTGAACATATTTTGGGGTTATTGGTGCAGTACGTTCCAGTATCTAATTGAAGCTACATTAGATTGCTAAAGGTTTTTTTTTTTTTTTTTTTTTTTTTTTTTACTCCTTGCATAGTCTCAGTTTCAACCAATCCATCACCCTTAAGCTCTGCAGTGATTTTTTTTTTTTTTTTTTTTTGCGGTACGTGGGCCTCTCACTGTTGTGGCCTCTCCCGTTGCGGAGCATAGGCTCCGGACGCGCAGGCTCAGCGGCCATGGCTCACGGGCCTAGCCACTCTGCGGTATGTGGGATCTTCCCAGACCAGGGCACGAACCCCTGTCCCCTGCATCGGCAGGTGGACTCTCAACCACTGCGCCACCAGGGAAGCCCTGCAGTAATCTTTTATAATGCTTAAATAATGCTCTTTTCCTGTGAAGGCCTTCTAATATCATCCTCCTGAATTTATAATAAAGCTTAAATTTCATACCCTGGCCCAGAAGGTAGAGCATGATTTGGCTACCTTTCCAAATTCACCTCATCTCATTATCGTAGCTAATAGAAACTCAAATGTCTGTTAAATAAGTGATTGTGGCAAGATTCAAATGCAAATTTATGTAACCTTGGATCCATGACTTGTCCATTCACCACACTACTTTTTTGCTCCTATAGACTTTCAATCTATGTCCCACTTCAAAACATCCTATCGCTGCAAGTTTATCTTCCTGAACTGTGGCCTAATCATGTACTTTTGCTTCAAAAACATTCTGACCTTTCCATGATAAATTAAAGGTGTCAGTCTAGTAAACAAGGCTCTCAACCTAACTCTCCAGTTTGTCCATAAAAGTGGTCACTGCTTGAAATGAGTAGAATCACCTCATCTGCTTATTCAGTCAGTAAATGGGAACAAATTATTGCATTATCTCCAACCAAGTAGACTAAGCAAGATGGTCTTTTATTGAAAAGGCCATTTTCTAATGTTAAGATGCAGAGTGTATATTCATTAAAAAATTTTAGTGTAGACAAATATTTGCTTATAATAGTACCAGAATCTCCTTGAATAGTAGTGGGAAGGTGGCAGTAAGGAAGGGGGAGGAATGCTGGCAGTTCTGGGAGGTTTAAAGCTGAGTTTGGAAATGAGACTGCAGGAGGAGACAAAAGGGAAGTTGGGCTGGAATCTATGATCACAGGTTTAACCCAGAAACAAATGCAGTCCAGGATCAGTAGCTACAATAGAGTCCTGTTTTAGTGGCAAGTAAAAGGAAAAAAAAAGAAGAAAAAAGGACTATACAGAAGGACACAGTTCGCCTATCCATTCTTTTCCCTAGTCCTAGATAGTCCTTGAATACACCAGGACCACCCTTATTCACAGCAATATTAATCTCTCACAGGCGTGGCTGAAATGGCCTAACTGATCTCTACACAGCCAGTCTTGCCTAGCTCTAATCTATTCTTTACACAGCATTCAGAGTGATCTTTAAATTCGTAGCTGATCATATCACTCTCCTGTTGAAATCCTTTAACTACCTCCAGTTGCTCTTGGGATAAACCCAAAATCTTTACTTGGACTAGAAGGTCCTGCATCTTCCAGCCCTGGACTGAGTCTACAGTATTTTTATATAGCATTCTTCTCACTGGTCCTCTCTAGTCTGATAATTCTAATGCTAAATTCACCTTTTATAACACAGCTTAAATGTCACCTCCAGAGGGAAACTTTCCCTGACCTTAAGATTCCAATAAAACATCATCATATTTTTCCAAGGTACCTTATTCTTCTCCTTGGTAGCACACATCACTCCTTCAAGTTTTTATTTGATATCTACCATTCCCTGGGTTGTAAGATACATAAAATAAGATTCTTAGACTCATAGCTAGTATATAATATATACTTAACAATAATTATTATAATAATAACAATAGCTATTCCTTGAATGCGTAACATATGCCAGGTGCTCAGTGTTTTATCAACCTTAATTTATCTATCCCTATTTTAGGTTTGAGAAAACTGAGGTACAGAGTAATCACAGAAAAGCTTCAAAGCTCATGAGACAAGGAAGAGCAGTGATCCTGGAATCAGCTTACAGGGCTTAAATCCCAACTCTGGCACATGCTGTATAATCTTAGGCAAGTGACAGGTAATAACAATACTTATCCAATAGGGGTTTTCAGGAGAATTAAATGAGGGCAAGAATAAATGGAATTATGTATCAGTGAAAATATTCAAATTATATTTCTACCACTGTGGTCCAAATATTTCAGTATACTACCTCTAATTGTCAATTCCTGAGATTTTAAACACCTCAGTCCCCAGTAGCTTGAGTGGTATCTACTTGGGAACAGAATGGAAGTACTGTTTCAGATATATATGTTGTAGCCATTAGTTATGGTACTGGGACATATGTATTACATCCAGAATGTAACCATTGAACCACTGTGCAGGAAATCTGAGCTCTCCTAAATGAATTGAGTATGTCACAGCATCTGGAGTCAATACACTAAGCAAAGCAGTGCTCACCAGTGCTAAAGTGAGAAGCAATATAATTTAGTATTTGAGCATCCCATGGGTGTAAGGTGTTTCCTTCCTCACATACTCCCCATGTTTCAGATTGTCAGCATTTTAATAGAATTTTCTAAGGAGAATGTCCACAAGATCATCTTCCTGACTTTGTTTTTCCAAATGATTTCCCTCAAAGAAGAAAACTTCCATCCATAATTCTATCTTAATCTGACAAAATTAAGAATGAAAATCAGTAATGTCATGGCTGTTTTCCCAATGTAAATGATAATGCACACTTCTACCGGCAGCTCTACCCTGGTTCTACTTGTGAAAATATAGCAACAGAGCTTGGTGTGCCCTTCAATATGCCTGGAGACTATACTAGTTCTGAAATACTTAAGTGGCAAACAGCCCTTCACTGGCACCTGAAGAGAGTTTATTTTCTGCTCCATTAGCAACATGCCCACTCGAAGTAAAACTACTTTTAAGGGCCTTTTAGACATGCTCTTCAATTTCTTTTTACCCTCAGTACATCATTATTTTCCTATTTTGAGAAGTGTTCACTTGAGACTTACAATCTGCTTAGGTGAAACTAGGTAATTATACTAGGTAATTATACATGTGCATAGTGAAGTTTGAAGCATCTGTAAATTCCAATAGAATAGCATGAGTCTAGACTAGATTTTGCTTAGTGATTAACTGATAAAGGTACCAGAATTAACTCTATATCGAGGTTTGTGATGACAACCTAACAATTTGAGCTTTCTAAAATTTTAAGTCAGAGAGGATAAAGAAATAGATAGAGCAGAGGATTCTGAGGAAATGGAATGCAGCTCCATTTCTCTCCACTAATGATCCCAGTAAAAGAGATGCCTTGGTTCTGTGAAAGTCTACCTGAGACTGAGCTTGTAGCCCCTGGCATAGAACCTTAAAGCTTGAACACTGGGGAAAATTATGCATTATGAGATCTGTGCATGCCTAGGGAATATTTGAGATCAGCCTACTATTAATACGTTTTAATATGTCCTATGTCTGTATCCCTCACCTCCAACACACCAAAATGGTGTTGAAAGATTGGTATTAGACTATTCTTCTGCAGTATGTGAAGCTAAAAGAGTGTAAATATATCCACAAGTCATAAAAAGGAGGCTGCAACTTTAGAATTCCACACTCAGCCAATATATCATTCACCTATCTAGGAAAAATAAAAATACTGTGGATATTCAAGAATCCAAGGGAAACAGGAAAGGATTCTGATCAGATAACAAATGAATCAAAAACAGAGACCTTACCATAGACAAAAATCAAGAAATCAGGGAATAACAGTAAACACTGGCCCTTGATATATACATACATATATATATATATATATATATATATATATATAAATATCTGTCAAGTGTGTGTGTATTTATATATAGTGTATATATAGTATATAATGTACTGTGTTTATATAGGGCATATATGTTTTTATATGTATAATATATATTTATAATATACCCAAACACATATGTTATGTTATACAATTAAATTTGAGTGTATAATAATATATTGTCTAAAGGTATACAACTAAAGTATCAAATAAGAACACAAACTTTTTTTTTTTTTTTGCGGTACGTGGGCCTCTCACTGTTGTGACCTCTCCTGTTGCGGAGCACAGGCTCCGGACGCGCAGGCTCAGCGGCCATGGCTCCCGGGCCCAGCCGCTCCCCGGCACGTGGGATCTTCCCAGACCGGGGCACAAACCCGTGTCCCCTGCATCGGCAGGCGGACTCAACCACTGCGCCACCAGGGAAGCCCGAACACAAACATTTTAAAGGTTTACTGATAGGAATATCTTCATCAGTTTTCAATATTATGCATTTCTTCTTTTAACTGATCGTTGGTCTGTTTATCTGTGGTTCCTCTTACTGAAAAGAGGCCTTTTATTTTTGTATAATCAAATCAACTATTTTTTCCAAAAATTGCACATTTTAAAAGATCTATTAAAATGCAGATGCTCAATGAATTGTTCTTTAGCATGTAATTGTTCACTATTTATACCACAGCAAGAAATGACTCGCTAAGGATTCAAGGTGTGTGCTACAGATCACGGGGTGGTGGTGTGCTGTATCAAAATCAAGTGTGAAGGGTTTTTTTCCTCTAAATTCCATTCCACACACATACCAGGCATTTTTATATACCTACCCCTGAAACCCAATCAAGAATCACAATCTAGTTAGCAATGATTACAGATAAAATCCATTATTCCTCACATTTGTCAAAACAGAAAAACAAAAGTTGCATCTGACTGGTTTGTGAGATGATGCCATAGTGCCCTAAGGGAAACCTACATGAGAAAGGTAAACAAATTTTTCTTACCAGGAAGGGAGAGTACATGGGAAAAGACACTGTATGGGGTGGAAGGTAGCATGATGGTGATGGCCACTGTGCAAGGTGCATGTTCAGTTCAATATGACAGCTAAACGAGCCACAGGAAGAAAGTCAGAAGCAAGGTGTTAAAGACAAGGCAAGAGAAGCAAGAAACACTGGGAACTCACCTTGCTATTTGTCCTTAACCTGCTCTTGACAGTTAAATGTCAATAGTATGTGAAGCCCATCAGGGGTACAAGAATTGTACTTGCTAAATGTTTTAAAAACTGAATTTTCTCTCTAGCTGGAAGTCCCATTTCATCTAGAAGTGTAAAATATAATCTTGTTAATTAAGGCTGAACTCAAACCCTTGAAAGTAAACTCAGTTTGTTCACATTGCATTTCCTTTCTTCTTCCTCTCAGCGTAGCATCTGTTTTGAGTGTGCTTATGGAGCACAGGGCCTAGAGGAAGAAATCTCCTTGGCAACTGTGAGAAAAGACCTCTCAGTTTCTCCAGCATCTCTTTCCAGGAGACCATTTTCAGTGCCTTACTCTTCTGTTCCATCTTTCCTCTCCCTCCTGAATTCAGAGGGATCTTCATCTCTCCTGAAAGGAAAGGTGGTTCTGCTTGACTGCACAGTCTCCCAGTCTTTCTGTCTGACACCTGGACCACCGTTTTACAGCATAAAAGTAAAAAATGTGATATCTTTCTTCTCTGGTTATACAGTAATAAGTTTCCCTAAAGCAAAGGGTCACACATGTGTAACATCTGAAATGAGGAAAGGTCAAGGGACAAAAATGGAATGTGAAGAAGAAAACGAAACACCCCAAGTAACCCACAGAATATTTACACTATTATTTAGCCACATTCTCTTTACCTTCTACCTTAAATCTTTGCATCATGGTAAAGAAATTGTACTTTTCACTGAGATGCCCCCCTGTCCCACTGCCTCCCTTCAGAGAAAGTGGGGAAAGGGTCTTTCTCCAAATTCCATTGTTTCTGAAAACACAATTTCCACACACAAACTAATACATAGCAGTATGGGTGTTAGGTCTCCCAGATTGCCCCCAATCATGTGAATAAGCCTGGATGCTGGCTAAAATGCATACTTTCCTCTAAGCATGCCATTCCAGGGGATGATACAAATAACAATATGATTTGTCCATTGGAATAGACAATAAGTACAGTAAGTTATGTTGTCATTACATAAAATGATGCCCTATGTAACATATTCTTCGTATGTTTCATTTTAAAAAATAAAATATATTTTTAAATAAAGTTTGATGAACTTTCATCAATTGCTCTCATGAAGCAGTCATAGTCATAGCATTTAGAAATTGGAAAAATTAAGGTAGGAAAATTAAATGATATCTAAAGAACAGTGCTGAAAGTAAAATTTAAAACCAGTGCCTAATAATACCTCAGGAACGTTTGTATTAAATCATTTGGCTATTCTTGGGGAACAAGATGGAGAAATTCCAAAATAAGTCTGCATGATGACTATATTCAATGTTAAGTATTTATTTTTTCAGCTTGTAAAATGCCCTTGATAAAGAAATGTGGGTAATTTGATGTGAATAGATACACATAATAGATTTTGAACAAACATCATGAACTTCCACAATGCTGTAATTTCTCTATTATATTGTCTTTTTACTTATTCAATTGGTGTTAAGCCAGTCAACGATATATTACTTAAATGCCTAGTCAGAAAATACCATTATGATTCTTGAAAAAAATTCTCTTAATTTTTTTTTAGAACCAGTGTCTTTATATAACAATATGGTGCCATTTTAATACAGGCATTTTTTGGAATAAAGATGACAAAATCAAGTCAGATTGTAAGCACTTGCTAAATGGGATTCAATTACCACACAGCCAATTTTACTTCTTTTATGCAGGACTCTGGGCCTGAAACTATCCAAAGCAGAATTATATATATCTAAAACTTGAAAGAAGTCCATGAAGGAAATTCCCCGATGCCTTACAGAAGAGTATTCTAGCAAAGCTTAACTGGCGAAGCCAAGCCCATCAACAACTCAAACTCTATAGAAAGTAGTTAGTAAGACCACTATTTATAGAAACCCACTGTCATCTGACAGCACTCTGAATGCTTATCTATATGAATGACCTTCTGGACTCTGGACATTCTGACTTCTTTCAATTTTTATATATGCGCACAGGATACTCTTATCTTCCAAATACTTCAAGATTCAGCCTGATTAAATCTTACAAAATTATAAATAAATAAATAGGTAGGTAGGTAGGTAGAGCAAGCATGGACATGGTAGTAAAGCTTTCATTATACAGTAATTATATAAAAACTAATTGCACATTGCATAATTGGTTTTTCTGGAAATACATGGAAAATAAAATACTATAACTTTGCAGGAGGTACACAGGTCACTTTTCTGACATATGCTTAAAATTTATTAAACTTAAATAAGCTTAGAAGTCCACATTTTTTCAATAGCTAGCTTTTGTGAAACCTACTAAGTACCAGCATTGTGGTGAAGACAAAACGTTCAAGACATGGTTCCTACTCTCAAAAGCAACATAAGGAGATGAAGATGCAAATGAAAATAACTTTACAGCAAATCAAAATATGACGTTAAAATACTGGAAACAATAATAAAGTACTGTAAGAGAACAATAAGAGAAAAAGAGAAAGTGCAATTAATGCTACAGCAGAGGTCAAATTGAGTTGGGTCCTGAAGACCAGGTAAAATTTCAACAGGCAAAAACAAAGGTGGCAAATGTGCCCCTGGCCTAATGAAATCTTCTGATCCAATGCACAAAGAATGCAAAATGAAACATATACTCTGAAACTACCAAGTAGTCCAGTGGGGGTCAGAGCAGATTTATATTTCTAGCTTTTGCCTAAATCTTAAAGGAGTTTTCATATGACAGTTAGTAGCCAGTCATGCCAAACTTCAAATTCTGGAAACAATTATGTAAATTATTTTGTGGAATGCTGTGGTTATAGGGCTGCTGGTAATTTTTACCCATGTCTCACTTATGACTCTCCCAACTATCATTTCTTCTCATCTGTTATCGTTTTGTGATTCCTTTTTTGTTTCTTCAGATAGTGCTCATATTTCAGTGTAAGTTGCTGGAAGACCATGGTCATAAATTTCTACTCTTTTGAAACTTTAAGAAGAAAATAAAACCAATTGCAAACAAGCAAACACACCTAGGGTATTCATCCCGCCAGGCACTGCCAACAAACCACCAACATTCTGAGGTTCCTAGTAACTTATGCCTTGATTCCTAAGCTTTGGACCATCACAGAAGTTAAATATTATATGTTATGAATGATTCTTAGGCCTGAATCATTAAATGGTTTTAATGATTAAAACCATTAAATGGGTTTAACACCATTTCCAGCCCTGAATATCCCTGATGAGAAAGCATAGTGTATTATCTGTGTTCTTTAAAATCTCTATCTAGATGGATAATGGTAAACTAACAAGTCACATTAAAAATGTCACATTGATTTAAAAATTATAGATTAAGAGAGTAATAATATTTTAACAGTTTCCATACACCATGTAACAAGATGTTAAAAGTGGAACTTATACTCTCTCAATTTCAACCAAAACCCCAATAGCCAAGAACAATATAAAAGATGCCAAGTACAACCACATTCTATAGCAAGGATCAGTCCTTTTTCTGAAAAGGACTAAATAGTAAATATTTTAGACTTTTCAGTTCATAACGTTTTAATCACTCAGCTGTACCATCATATGGAGAATGCAGCCACAGATAACATGCAAATGAACAGGCGTGGCTGTATTCCAATGAAAACTTACAGACATGGAAATTTGGATTGCTTATCATTTTACATATCACAAAATACTATTCTTTTCATTTTTCTCTTCAACTGTTTAAAAGTGTAAAACTCATTCTTGGAGCACAAGTCACACAAAAATAAGTAGCAAGCTATATCTGGCCAGCAGGCTCAAGTTTGCCAACCTCTGTTCTACAGTGAGGTGCTAGACAGCCTATCTACAACATACTAACAGATTATAAAATTAATTTTAACAGCACTTATGATCTCCCACCTCCAGAATATATGTGTTAGAGGTTTGACAGAGTGAGAAAATACACATACACAGTAGCCCCACTTATCCACCAGGGATATGTTCCGAGACCCCCAGGGGATGCCTAAAACTGCAGATAATATGGAATACTATATAGATTCTTCCTATACATACATAGCTATGATAAAGTTTAATTTATAAGTTAAGCACAGTAAAAGATTAATAATAACTAATAAAATAAAACAAAACAGTATATTGTAATAAAAGTTATGTGAATGTGGTCTCTGTTGTTCCTAAAATCTTACTGTGCAGATTGAACGCCTTTTCCACTTTAAGCACTTATCATGAACTGTGGCTGTAACTTTTGCAGTTTGTGGGGCGACAGCAAAAGTAACATGAATTTTTTTTTCCTTCTTCACAATGACATGGATAGAAGATTCATTCTTCCTAGAGATTTTAGCAACCTCAGCGTACAATTATTTTTCCTTCCTTATTAAGTCAAGAACTTTCACCTTTTGACTTTGGGCTTCTGCTTAATGCCCTATAGGTTCCATCTTGTTCAATAAAAGAGTCAGAATGGTAACTGCCAAACTTCTTAAAATAATGTAATTATTTTTTCATTTGTACTTTTCTAATCCTTCAGAATTGGCATGGAAACGACTGAAGTTCTTGAAATCAAGTAAAAAATTATCAAGTTATATACACAGTCCAACACCTTAATTGCACTTTGATTTCATATTGACATAACATGTTCCTCTTGAGTCTGGTAGTACACATTGATTATTTCAGAAGCAATTTCAATACTCTCTAAGTAAAAGTGATAAAAGAATCTAATGAGTTTCTCAAAAGCAGCCCATTTTTCAAAGGTGACTGAACTATCAAATATTTATTTTTCTGAACTTTACAGGTAGAAATGATTCATCCCTCACTTAGCATTACTGATGGAAGAAAATATGTAGCATTTTCAAGATCTTCTTTTGACAATATTTTCAAACTATTAAATTTACAGTAAAATATAAATTTGCTAACAAGTTGTAACTGACACAACTGTAGTGGCAATCACATTTTCCTATATTTTGAGAAGTTGCATAAATTCAGGCATTCTTACCATTTCTAAGAGAGCAAGTTGTTTGTATGAGGGGTCACTTCACAACACGCCCTTCAAGGAAAATTAAGCTGATGGACTCTCCAAATTCACAAGTAAGATTTATTTTGTCACCTGCTAGCCTGTATCAAATATAATGCACACTTTCTATACCTAGGTAAGATGAACACAGAATTAATCTTTTAAACCAAAGTGAAAGGAGGACACTACTAATTATTACATCAGAGACAACTTATGTAAATGGACTTTGCTGGACAAACTGTGTGTACGGTCACCTTGGCTATAATGGACAGGCCATAAGTAAGTTTCCCAAATGTCTTTTATGAAACAACTCACAATCTGCCAATAATGTATTCATAAATAAGCATCTTCAGAGTTCAGCCAAAAAAAACCCTCTATTTCTTATACATGAATTTCCAAATAATAAAACTGTGGACTTTATACATCTCACCACAGACATAAAATTTTGCCTTGACAAACTTTATGTTTTGTGTTGGTTCTCTTTCTCCACTTTCAAACTCAGGTCTCCAGACAAATAGCAAGAACCTCCTGATGTGGGTTACTGCTGCTTTTTAATTTCCATAATGGGTGTCAATAAATACAAGGAGATGGGAGAAAATACGCACTTTAGGCAAAGGGATGGGAGCTCTGCTGCTTTTGTAGCATTTTTCATTTTACTAGATGATTTGGGATTTGGGAAATTAAACATTTCAAAGATTAGAATGACTTGGGAAAATGATTTAATAATCATCAGAATAATTCCCACAACCTACTGCACAGCAAGATGTAGGTCTCATTAAATTCAGCCACAGATGAGTGAGCTGGAAAGACGTGGCTGAGCACCCAGCACAAAGGTGACTTGCTGCAGTTGCAAGCACACAGAATAAAAGCACTTTTCATCAGTTCCAAGTAAGCAACAACACTGAGACAAATTCCTTGCACTGAAATTGTGTCTAATTAGTTAATGGATACCTTAGAGGCTGATGCTACCAATTTGTTGATATAAATGGTTCTCCCATTTCCTCCCCAGTTGAAGCCCTTCCTTTATAACTCACAAACTTGTATAATAACTGAACTTTAATGATTAAGAAAGCATTAAGCAGGAAATCGCCCAACCAAACAGACTCCTAGAATTGATCTGTATCTTGTAGGAGAAACTCAGGATTCTGTAAACTGGGTGACTGGGAGCCCCAGGCCTGTGAAAGCCAATGATCTATTTCAACCTTCAGTTTCTCCTTAACGCTAATGGGCTCCTTACCACCTTCCTAAATTTTAATACTATATTTTAAAAAAAGCTAGTATCACTCACCCGTTCTTTTCATATGACCCCTTTCAGCAGCTTTTCCCATTTCCCAAAATGGTTGTTCCAACCATTCATTAATATACTCAAGCCTACCATGTCGGAAAACTCTACTTTTTTTTTTTTTTTTTTTTGCGGTACGCAGGCCTCTCACTGTTGTGGCCTCTCCCGTTGCGGAGCACAGGCTGCGGACGCGCAGGCTCAGCGGCCATGGCTCACGAGCCCAGCCGCTCCGCGGCATGTGGGATCTTCCCGGACCGGGGCACGAACCCGTGTCCCCTGCATTGGCAGGCGGACTCTCAACCACTGCGCCACCAGGGAAGCCCGGAAAGTTCTCCTTTTTACTAAAGAAGAAATTGAGGCCCCAAATTCTTTCTCCTGCACCTACACAAGTCATTATGTCTTCGCCCGCGAGCCTCCTTGTTGCTAGTGTCTTCTACATTGCAAGAGCAATTTTTTTTTTAACGTCTTTATTGGAGTATAATTGCTTTACAATGGTGTGTTAGTTTCTGCTTTATAACAAAGTGAATCAGCTATATGCACACGTATATCCCCATATCCCCTCCCTCTTGCGTCTCCCTTCCACCCTCCCTATCCCACACCCCCCCCTCCCACCCCTCTAGGTGGTCACAAAGCACCCAGCTGATCTCCCTGTGCTATGCGCCTGCTTCCCACTAGCTATCTGTTTTACATTTGGTAGTGTATATATGTCCATGCCGCTGGGACGAAGAGCAATTGTTTTGCCTTTGCTCAGATCCATACCCTCTGAGATTTACTCTTGGTTACTTTTTCCATCTCCTATAATTTCATGCTTTCTCTCTCTGCTGTATCCCTCATCTCACACCCCCACCACCTGTAAGCATGTGCAAGTTTCTTCCGTCAAAAATTTTTTAAAAAATTAAAGAAACACATCAACTGAATAAGCGAATCTCTCTTAATTTTGTTGACTTTCTGGTCCTCTTGTTCTCTTCCTCATAATAATAAAACTACATTTTCGTACCTACTCTTCAGGTCACCTCTACCTTAACTTCTAAAATTTCTCTTGTCTAAGTCTAATTTCTTTCATTCATTTATTAATTTATTCATTGCTCAAGCCATTGTCTTCAGTGTCAAACATTTTCCTTGACATCTGGAGATGTGGAGAATGGATAGCATTCTCCAGTCATTACATTTAATCTCATTGGCTACTGCTCAGTTTTCCTACAGATTCCTTTTCCTCTTATCCTTCAATGTTTGTGTTCCTTAGAATGCACCACTCTCCATGTATATGCGGGGAATGGCCTCAATTTCTTGTTCTCTTCTGGTAATTCCGTACTATACATCCTGCTAAGCTTCTTTCTGAGATTCAAATCTGTATATTATACTTATTCCTGGATGCTTATACCTGGATGCTTCAACACAATATTTCAAACTCAACATATTGTAACTTAACTCATTCTTCCCCCGCAAACCTGTATTCACTATTTCTGAATTGTCTTAACCAGCAGTCTAGAATCTGAGTTTACAAACCCAAAAGTTATCTGATATAATCTGCTGTAACTCATTATTCTCCCCATATTTAGCCAGAGTTTACCTCTAAAGCATTTCTCCATTCCTTCACATTTAACCAACCCAACTTAATGCTGCCTTAATCTAGGGTATAATCATCTTTTGCTTGGACTAATAAACTTGATGGTATCCATATCCAAACTCACCCTTAACATAGCAGCTTTTCTGATGGAAGAGAAGGAAAAGAGAAAGTCAACTACTTGATCCTTTAATACCAGCCACTCTGCCTGATAACTGGCATGGAGAGTCGCTGTCCTGAAACAGTACCCAATCTTATCTACCACTGCTTCTCTGAGTTGAGAAAGGGAGGGATGGTTCTCTCTTCCCTTCAGTACCTTGATGATAAACATGAGGCTGAGCAACCCAGCTTTTGCTTTGTCTTCTGTTTGAATCCAGGTAATCAAGTCTGTATTGGCCTTTGTCATTCACCTGGTGATGTTAGTTTCACCTGTCACATTTAGGCAAGTTCCAGGCATGACAACATATTGTAAAAGTGTTCCCTGAGCTGAGTTCCCTAGAGAGAATTTTAGAGTCTTCTAGGATTGATTTAAAATTAAGAGCAAGCCTTTGTTTCACTTTTCCATGAATTATTTAGATGACAAGAAACCAGGAAATGGCAGAAAAGAAGGAATACAAATGATCAAAATCATGTGATAAAGATTCAGGGAAAACAAGAATGTAAGGATAGGGAGTATGGAGAACCATTTCAAGAGGGAGATGAAAATAATACTGTTCCTAATAGTTTTGAGAAAATATTTCAAAATACCTTAGAAAATTCTGAGAAGAGGCTGCAATGATAGCATTAGCCCTCTCTCACTAACGGAATTACTGCTGTGTTGAAAAATCTGTTAGGGGAAATCTGCTCCAACATTAAATCCAGCTATTCTCAATTATTATGAACAGAATGAAGTATTACTAAGAGAAAAACAGGAATTTGAAAGAAACCATTGGAAATATGAGAATCTGGTAACAGTGACCCCCTTTAAATGTTCCTTAATTCATACTTCCCTGTAGTTGTCCATGCCTCTAAAATACAACTGGAAACTGATTAGGTAAAGTCCTGAGAAATTCTTCCTAAGACCTGGAGGTCATAAATCGTTGTTGATCATGCTGGAGCAAGTGGGGAAAATGTAAAAAACTAAAAAGCCAATGTCTGCTTATAATGTGACACAATGAAAATTTGAGCCTAATGTGAGTTTGAACTGTAAAGTCAATATCTCTCTGAAAGAGGTATTATTGTCCTCACAGTCCAACAGAAGAGGTACTCAGAAGTCTGTAAGTCAGCACTCAACCTGTGGGATCATGTACAAATGAAGGAAGCTCTTGATTCTTTAGTCTGACTCAAGGGAAACAATAAAAATGTAAAAACAAAAATTAAAATGGGCATTTAAATGCAAAAAACTGTACGAGGCTGACTGACAATCTAGTTGCATCCTCAGTCTCATGTACACAAAGACACTGAGTGTAAGAGAATTTGAAGAACGTGACTAGATTCATACAGCTGTTAAGAACATGGCCATGGACCACCTTGGATAATGACGAGAGCTGTTCACACTACTTCCAAGATATACCATGAGGAAGAAAAGAAGAAACTTACACATAGAGATGCTAGCTTCCATTTTGTGTTCTAATATATATATATATATATATATATATATGAATATCTTCAGAGCATTGCTTGGTTTCAAAAGGAAAAGTTTATATGTTAAAAGCCAAATCCTTCTGACAGATCATTTTTTTTACCTGAATTTTTAAAATTAAGCTAAATTTTAAATGTTGGGACATTATATATAAAATTCCAAAACACGGGCTTCTCTTGAAATTTTAGCAGGTCTGGAGAATCAGTGCTGTTATTTCTACATGAAAATCATCACTTGGAGCTAAACAGTGACTTTGCTATGAATGCAGCTTAAGGTCGCCACTTGATCCCCACCTGACCAGTCTCCGTACTCTGTAGGATTAGAGCTCGTCACATCTTTTCCATCTTTGCCTACTATGTTAAGCACTTCATGAACTCTTTAATTGTACTCAGCGTTACGCTTTTTTTTTTTTTTGGCTACACATGTTTTTAAGGGTACACGGAAAAACATGATAAAACAACATAAATAGAATAGAAATAGCCACCTATTGCTAACTTCACAGGGAATACTTATTCAAGAACTGGGAAAGAGATGAAGCAGAAATATCAGTAAGATCTAATGTGAACATTTCACTCGATTGCACTGACTGACTGAATGGTAAGACATACCACATGATTACAGCAGGTGGAGCTCCCAAGAGCACTGTCTCTGAATCCAACAGAGGATGAGGCACACAAGGACTTCACCAGCCCTCTGAAACATCAGCTCAAAGTCTCCATTTGTTTTAAAGGAGGAAAACCCTTCAGATTTTACAGCATTCTCACCACCCCCAGAAAAAATAATCCTCCAGAAGCTTGGAGTTAGGAAGGATCTACTCATTTTCAGGTGAAATGATTTTGAACACACAATCATGAGCTTCAACTCTGTGGGGAGCAGCATGAGAAATAATAGAGAAAAACTGGTAGGATAATTTGAGTTTTTGCCTACATGTGTCTTTTGTTTGTTTGTTTAGACAGATGTGGAACTAAAATGGTAAATTAAATTGGGAAATTATAAAACAGATTTTAAAGATCATTTTATAGCAAAGGTATTTATTTCTTATTCATTCAGAAGAAAGACCTCCTAAGAAATTGACATCTATTTTAGGCTAGATATAGATGTTCTTCAAAAACTGTCATATCATCTTGGGATTTAAATTTTCTGCTTTGTATCAAATGAATGAATTATTGATAACACCTAGCAAGTGCATTGCCTTTTATCTTGCTTAGCATTGGTCACTGCAAAATACCAAACTGAGTTTATCATCATCATAGAAAGGGGAAAATTATTAGAATTTATTCATTAAGGTTATACTAATTTGGGGCCACTACATGCATTTGTTTTTCTAAATTGATAACCTTGTTATTTCTCTCAGTAAGAGGTAATTTGAATCACACATATATTTATACTTATATTTATATTATTAATACTGGAATCATAGATGTTCAGGCTCAATATCTGTGTACACTGACAATTCTGATAAGGTGAAAGATAACAAATTATTTAAAGTAATGGATAATTTTTAAGAGCAGCAAATGTTGCCAGCTCTGACCTTTCCACTGAGCTATAAATTTAGATATCTAGATGCCGACTTTACACTTCTCTCCTTGAATGACAAATGGGCATTTCACACTTCTTGGTTTTCTCCCTGTGAAAACTTCTTTTTTCATTCTTCCTAACCTCAGTATATGGCCCCTCCTTTCACTCAGGTATTCAAGACAAGAACCCAGCCATTGTCCTTTTCCCTCCATTTTCCATACTCCCCATACTCTACCTTAAGAATACATCCTCAGTACATTTCTCTCTGTATCCATTGCTTTCACTTGTGTCTAAGCTTCCATTATCTTCTGTCAGTTCTTATCTGAATTATTATGATACACTTTTTTTTTTTTGCGATACACGGGCCTCTCACCGTTGCGGCCTCTCCCGTCGCACAGCACAGGCTCCAGACGCGCAGGCTCAGCGGCCATGGTTCACGGGCCCAGCCGCTCCGCGGCATATGGGATCCTCCTAGACCGGGGCACGAACCCGCATCCCCTGCATCGGCAGGCGGACTCCCAACCACTGCGCCACCAGGGAAGCCCCAATTGACTAATTTTTGCTTCTAGTTTATAATTTTAGATATCAAGTATCTTTATGCTTAATTTCTAAACACACACACATACACACACAGTTACACACACACAAACCAGGATGACATTCGGAGTTCTAAAGGTATTAACGCAACCATATCACAAGCATTCACACACAGAACGACACTGACTGGATGGGTCCAAGCCTTCATCTTTAAGGAGCAATACTCTAGAACAAGTTTAACCACACATCTGTTGTACAAACAGAAAAAATTTAAAGTGTCATAAGTGAGAGAAACTAAAAAGTGGGTCAGTTGTCAGTAATGTGTTACTTTTTCAACATGAGAATTTAATTCTCTTACACTCTATTTTCAGGTTTCCTTTGAAGTTAATAGCAACCAAAACGGAGTAAGTTTTAATATAGAATCAGCATATTGCAATTGTTAATGCAGAGGATTTGGAGTACAAAGGAAATTAATGAGTCCTTTAAACTAACACAATTTTATGTTTTGCTTTGAACATGTCGTCGCATTGAAAGGCAACGTTTGTGCTAAACTGGTAAAAACAAGAAAGACAGAGCAAGTAGCAGGGTGTCTGTAGTTCAAAGAAATTCCACAGAGATCCTGCTTCAAACCACAAAATCCCTACTCCTCATTACCCATGTCTAGCAGCAAGAACTATTATTTGGGAGAGTGGAAAGCAGGGGTGCACACTGATGCAGGCTGAGAAGGAAGATAACTTACTTTCTGTTGAAAGAACGTCACAGTTCAGACACGGACAAATATCATATACCAGTGAACTCTTCAAAGTATCAGTCTACTCTCACACATTCTCATCTCTGTTTCCAGTAGTGGCTGCTTCACTACTGACACCCTAACTGGTAACTAATAAATTTATATTATGTTTCAGTTATACACCAAACATACCAATTGCTGGCTGTCAATATTAAGAGTACATCTCCCTGCATAAATTTGCTTTTGAATGAACCAACATACTCTGTCATATTACAACTCCTTTTGATTATTTTGGGGCCAACATATGTGACAAAGACTCAGTGAATTGAGATAAGTTGTCAACATCCTCAGGATCCCTTTTTGTTATACACTAAGAAATGGTTCCAGGTTGATACTCTGAGGTCTGTTTTTGTACATCTTTTATGAGAATTATACCTCCTTATGAAGCATCTTCTCTTGGCCATACTTACAAACTAGCCCAATATATTGGGTTGGCCAAAAAGTTCATTCAGTGTCAAGAAAAATAAAAGACTTTTTTTTTTTTGCGGTACGCGGGCCTCTCACCGTTGCGGCCTCTCCCGTTGCGGAGCACAGGCTCCGGACACGCAGGCTCAGCGGCCATGGCCCACGGGCCCAGCCGCTCCGCGGCATGTGGGATCCTCCCAGACCAGGGCCCGAACCCGCGTCCCCTGCTTTGGCGGGCGGATTCCCAACCACTGTGCCACCAGGGAAGCCCAAGACACATCTTTAATTTCCATGAAGAACTTTATTGAACGTGTTCACTAACTGAATGAACTTTTTGGCCAAATTCATGTTACTAACTCCAATAATGTTGATCTCATTTACTGGAGCATTCTGGTTCATTGTATTATGTTCAGTTCAGGAAAGCCTCCATCAGGGTTCATTTCAAAATGTAAATATACCAGGAAAAATGGGAACCTGGAAAAACTTTCTGCTTACTCTTCCTTCATGTTCATTTCTTGCACTGACCTAAATTAGTGATCAGCTATTTCTAGATAATTTCACATTAAATCAAACAAACTTTTTTTTTCTATAATTAGGTATTTGGCTTTGTTTATGGTATATCCAATAACTTAGTACAGTGAATCTTGACACTGTACGTTAGAATCTCCTAGAGAAATTAATACTAATGCCTGGGCTCCAACCCCAGAGACACTGATTTAATTGGTATAGAATAAGATCCAAGCACCAAAATGTTTTAAAAGCAGCCAAATTCACAGAAGCTACAGTCGGTGTTGATATCCTCTGTAAAAAGTGACATACTTGCTTATAGCTTGTGTAGCTGAGTAATCACAATTTTTATAATAATAGAAACAGAAATTAATAGGTGGCTACAATAAGCCAGAATGAATAACTTATTGCCATTATCGCAATAAATTCTCTTACCAACCCTGTCCATCAAGGGGGCAAATTGTTGCTGGAAACTCATTGCCCACACACCAGAGAGCACACTAGGATCAAGGCTGAGTTGAAAATCTACTGAGCTGCAGGTTTACAACAGGCAGACTTGACATCTAGAACAACAAGCAATAACTATAAAATAGTTTGAGCTGTCACCCAGATATTCTCAGTACTCAAAGATCCCTTATTAAAAGTCACAACAGCATTTCTTTTCTTCCCAGTGTTTTCTTGCTTTAATGTTCACTTTTATCTGAAAGTAGCGTAAAAAGTGAGATGCAGGGCTTCCCTGGTGGCGCAGTGGTTGAGAGTCCGCCTGCCGATGCAGGGGACACGGGTTTGTGCCCTGGTCTGGGAAGATCCCATGTGCCGCGGAGCGGCTGGGCCCGTGAGCCATGGCCACTGGGCCTGCGCGTCCGGAGCCTGTGCTCCACAACGGGAGAGGCCACAACAGTGAGAGGCCCGCGTACTGCAAAAAAAAAAAAGTCTTTTATTTTTCTTGACACTGAATGGACTTTTTGGCCA
>NW_006783110.1:1429007-1434089 GCF_000442215.2 Lipotes vexillifer | reverse complement strand
CAAAAAAAAAAAAAAAAAAAAAAGTGAGATGCAAAGGTACTTTAGGTTTCCTTTAGTGATTCTTTTGCAAACAGCAAACCTACTTTCTTTTATTTCAGAAACCTGTTTACCTCCATGCAAACTCAAGTACAATACTTGGCACAGGAAGGTCAGTGATTCAGGATATGTCAGTGTTGACATATTCCACCCATAGTCCCTCCCCCGTAAAGAGTGATTCTGGACACACAGCTCCCTCAAAGATATGTAGGTTTTCACAGTCAGAAAGACTCTAAGGTAGTATACGGTTCGCCACACCACATGATTAATGAATTCTTACTAAGCCCCTCTGTTTCTCCTTAAAGCCTCCAGTGACAGGAAACTCACTCACTAGTTTATGGTCCATCTACAGAGAGCACCAATTATTAAACAGTTCTTATTTGTTTTGAGGATAACTCCACCTAGCTTAACTAGAACCACTGGTCCTCATACTTCCTCCTCAGAGCCACCCAGAATCCTATTTTCAATAATACTTGAAGATGGTATTGTATTCCATTACTAAGTCTTTATTTCATGAGCTTGACTGAGTAAAGGCTTCTCCATACCTCCTCAGCTACTGTCTTCAGACACCTAATCATCTGAGTCTCATTCCTTCAACACGCCTCACTGTGCCATCATTCCTCCTAAAGTGTAGCACCCAGAACAAATACAAAACACGGTGTGGTATGATGACGGCAGAGTCACATGGGACCATACTTTATAGGAGACATCTATTAAAAAGAGTTTACTTTTCTTTTTCCTATAAGCTTCTATTTAAACACTTTTCCCACAATCTATCTAAATAGTAGATTTCCCTTTTTTTCTTCTTCCTTATTACCTTACTTTCTTCCTTGTGCATCCAAGTTCCAAAATTAAAATTTGCTTTGAAAGTTCCTACAAAAATGGTTTATGATTTTCTCCCAGCCTAAACATTTTCTCAGCTGGTATTTCTTGCCTTGGTGGCAACTGAAGAGAAGTTGCAAAAAGCTTGAAGGCTTTTCCCCTTAGCAACTTGGCCAAATTAGTCTAAACCACCCTAAAATGGAGGAAAATCAGATGTCTATTAAGGGAGATACTATTTTTCTTCAAACTTTAATTACACTTTATTGTAAGAATATATCTGTGAACGGAGAGTCCTGTGTTAAAATACTGCATATACCGATCATAATTGTTTTGTTATCCTTTCAAATATCACTCAATAAAGATGATATTGTTTAATGGAAAAATACTTTTCTGTTGTTTCTAAATTCTCAAATCAATTGTTGGATCTAGAACCACATACATCCTGACTGGAAAAAGAGAGGTTTTTTCACACTTTGATTGAATACTCTCATCAGAAATGAAATGGGTATTCATCTCTGAGGAAGAAATTCTGGAATCATACTAGACTGATCTATCTTCCCTGGTGCTTAGATTATAAGGAGCTAAATGCACCACAGTATTAAAATGAAATGAATTATGCAGAACCTTTGACAGGCAGCATGTGTAATTTCTTCTTGAAAAACTCTTCAAATCATTCTGTTCCATCTTTGATTATGTGCTAGTTATGATGAAAATAACTAACCCCTCAAATGTTTTAAAACACACATACATATGGATTGCATAAAATTATTATCTTTACCTTTACAAAAATCATTCCAGGAGCACATTTGCCAGTAAAATATATTTAAGGCCGTTTCGACACTTCCACTAAACTCTATTTTCAGAGGTTTATAATATGGTCATAAAAATTCATTCCAGGCTAAAATTCAGCACCAAAGAAAATGTGCTTTACACTTTGTAGATAACCATTTCCTCTTCTTTCATTTCTCATGACTGATTTGAAAAAAACAAGTTTCCACTCAGTGTCTTTCAAAAGTTGAGACATTAGCCAAACTGGCAGGAATCAAAATCACAACTGACATGCTAGTCATTTTTTAATTTATTGCAAACTTTCCCCCTTCCTTCTCCCTCCCTTTCCCACCCTGCTTCCAAAACACACAGGGTGAAGAATTTTTCACATAAACCTGTATGTTTAAAGAGCATACACAAAGACTACATGGTACCATGCTTCAGAAAGTTGGTATGGGCAATGTCCAGCTCTAATGGGCATTACGAAGACAAAGGTGCTTTTACAAAGAATCATTTAAAATTTTGTTAACGTCCAGCCTCTATATGTAGCAAAGAAACACAGGAGGGGTCACAGTTAGAAAATCATAAGTGCTTCTTGTTCAAAGAAGAATTAAATCATTTTCCCAGGCCTCTGCAGCTCATGCGTTGAAGCATAACTAGAACCGTGAAACCCATGAAGTAAAGATGGGTGTCAGCTGGAGAGGGAATGCCAGTCTAAACCCACACCATTTCTGGAATGCAGAACCAGATGTACCAATTCTTTTTCTAAAAGCTCACCCAGTTCATCTGATCCTAAAAGTAAAATTAAAGATCTGAATCTGAACTCTTTTCTGAGTCATCACTGGTTTTGTTCTCTAAGCAATAAAAACTTTGCTCTGCTTTTGTTTATTTTTAACTGCCAAGCCCTTCCTACCCACAACCCTTGGGAGGATCTGAGTATATTTGGGAGATACTGTTATGGCATTTTCACCCTTGGTAATAATGTATTAACCAAATGTATGATTTTAAAAACTGCTGTCACAATATTATCTCACATCATCCTATAACAATTCTATGAGGGTGATTTTCCCAGAGTGTGTCTGGAATCAGAGTGATGAAGCTTTTAGTGACAGAGGAAAAAGTATAGCTCTGGTGTCTACTGAGGCTGGAGGACTGAAGGTGAGAACAAGTCGGCTTCCTTTCCATTCCACTGGAGGAAGACTGGACAGCCTGTTGCTTCATGCAATACCAGTCCCAAAACATGAAGCAATGCACCCATGCTGATAACACTCAACTGCCAGAGCTAGAAGCTGACCCACAGGAGTAAAAAGCTTGATAAATGGATCCAGAGATGGAGCAGAGGAGCAAAAATAAGATCATGGACTCAGTATTATTCCTCAATGTTTACTGTGCCCAGATAAGATTGATAAATAGAGGTCCAATCTATCAAAATGATACAATTTTGAAATATTTATTGAAAAAAATCTAGTCACGTTATTTTCACATCAGTAACAATCAGATTTAATCCACATTTGAAACAGCTGAAGATATCATGCTCCTTGACTTCAGACTATACTACAAAGCTACAGTAATCAAAACAGTATCATACTAGCACAAACACAGACACATAGATCAGTGGAACAGAAGAGAGAGCCCAGAAATAAACCCACACAAGTATGGTAATTGATTTATAACAGGAGGCAAAAGTATACAATGCAGAAGAGACATTCTCTTCAATAGAGGTGCTGGAAAAACTGGACGGCTACATGTAAAAAAATGAAATTAGAACATCTTCTCACACCATATACAAAAATAAACTCAAAATGGATTAAAGGCTTAAATATAAGACTGGAAACCATAAAACTTCCAGAAGAAAACTTGGGCAAAACACTCTATGACACAAATCTTAGCAATATTTTTTTTGCCTCTGTCTCCTAAGGCAAAGGAAACAGAAGCAAAAATAAACAAATGGGACTCAATTAAACTTAAAAGCTTCTGCACAGCAAAAGAAACCAGTAACAAAATAAAAAGACAACCTACTAAATGGGAGAAAATATTTGCAAGTTATATGACTCATAAGGGGTTACTATCCAAAATATGTAAACAGCTCGTACAACTCAATGTCAAAAAACAACAACTCAATTTAAAATGGGCAGAAGACCTGAATAGACATTTTTCCAAAGACGACATACAGATGACCAAAAGGCACATGAAAAAGTGCTCAACATCACTAATCATCAGAGAAATGCAATTCAAAACCACAATGAGATATCACCTCACATCTGTCAGAATGGCTGTCACCAAAAAGACCACAAATAAGAAGTGTCGAGAATCTGGAGAAAAGGGAACCCTTGTAGACTGTTGGTAGGAATGTAAATTGGTGCAGTCACTGTGGAAAACAGTATGGATGCTCCTCAAAAACTAAAAATACAACTATCATATGATCTAGTAATTCCACTCCTGGGGATATATCCAAAGAAAATGAAAACACTAATTCAAAAACATACATGCACCTCAATATTCATAGCAGCATTGTTTACAACAGCCAAGATATGGAAGCAACCTGCATGTTGCAATCTATCAACAGATTAATGGATAGAGAAGACACAATATTTATATATATGGAATATTATTGATCCACAATAAAGACTGTAATTTTGCCATTTGTAACAACACAGATGGACCTGGAGCATATTATGCTTAGTGAAACAAGTCAGACAGAGAAGGATAAATACTATATGTTATCACTTATATGTGGAATTAAAAAATAAAACTAATAAATTTAACAAAACAGAAGCAGACTCACAGAGATAGAGAACAAACTTGTGGTTACCAGTGGGGAGAGGGAAGGAGGGAGGAGCAAGACAGTGGTAAGGGAATAAGTACAAACTACTATGTATAAAATAAGCTACAAGGGTATATTGTACAGCACAGGGAATATAGCCAATATTTTATAATATCTTTAAATGGAATATAATCTAGAAAAAAATCAAATCACTAAGTTGTAACCTGAAACTTATATAACATTAGTATAAGAATATATTTCAATAAAGAAAAATAAAAAATAAGTAAATTAAATAAATAAGTAAAGGTATAGGTGGAACTCAACAAGGCATATTTGTGTATATCTTCTCACCACCAATCAAAACCAGACTTCAGAGGGCAGACTGCCTAGGCAACCATCTCAGGTTTCTAACTAGTTTGGAAGCCCTGATAATTTTTTTTCTCACTGTTAGTGTTTCTACATATTGCCAGTTAATGTCCTGCTCATGGGGAATAAACACACTTGAAAAATTTCTCTTCTTTGTTGAACACATTCAAAAGGAAAAATAAAGGACAGATGTATCTCTGTTTTTATTACTGCTTAATGCTTTTCTTCCCTTAAAATGCCCATTTTTATGTAAACAGCTTTGCTTTTCAGTTATCTTTATACTAGACAATGATGCTATTAATTTTTGAATGTCTTTCCTTCTTTCC
>NW_006783110.1:1427828-1428975 GCF_000442215.2 Lipotes vexillifer | reverse complement strand
CTTTCCCTAGACAGTAAACTCCTGGGTGTCACTTTTAGCCATCTACCAGATGAGAATATTAATTTAAACAATGATAGGAAATTGATTTTCATAATCTCTGCAGAGTGGAAAACAGAGGGGGAGAAATCCCCACTGCACTGCAGATTTCAGAGTGCAACAGTATTTGTGCCATTTTACCCCCGTCCCTGTGTTATGCCTGTTTATTGTTGCTGGGTCACTGTTGATATACTAAGGATATGTGCAAGAAATATCCACTTTTCCCCACCCTAAAAAGAACACATGAAATGTTTCTACCCATATGTCTTACTAATTAAAAAATAAGGATTCTTGCATAGTTATATTCCATTGAATACTGCTCACTTTAATCATACTGAAATGCTTGTGTGATAAGTTTTCATTGTGGGCACTAATGGTGGTACCACAGGTCGAAGGTTAATTTCTCAGTAGCTTTTCTGCTGTATTTCAGACTGATCATTTTTCCCCGTAAGTCCCGTGAGTTATAGAGAGATTCTGTTCAAATCACCAGGCGAATGCATAAGAAACATTTGTTGAATATATTAACAACTATTATGTAACTCCTGAATTTCTGTTAGATAACTTGATAGTTATTTTCTACAACTTAATTATTTAGATAATATGTTGAAATATAAAGCCACACAGTAAAGGCTAAACTCCTTGGCATGAAATATTGGGAGCTCCCAGAATCTGCCTTCATTGACTTGGTCAGCTTTGTATACCACTGCTGGCCCATTTGAAGGCAAAGTTCCATCCAACTAAAATTACTTAGTTTATTCAGTATTTTATGTCGATGTATTCTTCTCTGTATTAGCCCCTGCTATGTACTTCTTCTAACGGAAATGTTGTCTTTTGCTCAATCCACTTGGAAGATTCCTATTTTTGTTTCAAAATCTAACTTCTCCTCCCTACCGCCCCCTCACCTCTTTTGAGCCCTTGCTAGGATGTGGTGAAGTCATTTGTATATGTGTCTGTCCACTAGAGGGCTTGTGCTTTCCTCTGGGCATTCCCTGGGACTACCCCAAGGTTACACACAAATGGCAGGTACTCAGATACTCAGTAAATGCATCTTGTGTAAATGACTCAGTACAGCAGTGTGCAAGTGGAATCTTCATTATCTGCAATCCTTTGA
>NW_006783110.1:1411278-1427818 GCF_000442215.2 Lipotes vexillifer | reverse complement strand
TATAGAAAGAGTGTTGGCCCATTTTGAATTTACCAAATGATTAGAGAAATACCTGTTCTACTTTATTTTAGTTCTATCAAAATGACTTCCAAAACAAAATATAACTTTCACGGATTACATAGCCTTATGGGTAATATAAAAGGCACCAGACTAGATGTCAGGTGAGTTGTGGTTTCAGATGTGCCACTGACCAGGTGAATTCTGAGCAAGCAGCTTGATCTCTCTGGACTTCATTTTCACCACCAGTTAAATGTGGGAGTCTGTACAAGCTACAAACTCCGAAACACTTTTCCTCTGACATTCTGAACATCTGCCATGGGAAAGCTTCCAATAGGTCCCAGGCAGCACGTTTGCTGTCTGTTCAAACTTAACTGAACATCTATTACTTGCCTGGCATTGTAACAGAGACCAAAGCTACAACAGGGAAGGAACGGCACTAGTGCTGCCTCATTTCTAACCTCACAACCACCCACCCTATGGAGTAAATGCAGCTATTCTGGTTGCCAGATGAGAAAATGGAATCTTAACGTAGTTACATAAATGCCCTAATTAGATATATCTGATAAGTAAAAGAGCTCGGACTAAAACTCACATCTTTTGAATCACATGCTCTCCCAATCTACCTAAGCTGCTTCCATTCTGCCATAGTTTATTAGAAAAAAAAAAAAAAAGAAACAATGATGCTGTGCACTAGAAATAAACAGAAGTATTTCCATGATATAAAATACATGCGTAAATCAAGTTGTTGAACAGGTAATGGAATAAAATTCTACTTTTTTTCCATTATGAATCCATTTTTGTAATGAGTTTTTATTTTCTGTTTTTCCAGTATAAAAGTGCTGTTAATTCAGAATGTTAAAAAACAAATGAATGAAGTGTGTAGTTTATTCATTTTTACCGTACTATAATTTCTTCTACGTTAATAATCATTTTTGGAAATTAGAGCTTAAAATTCCATGATTGTACCCACATATGAAAAGTGAAAAACTGAGACAAATATTGGGCTATAAAACTAAAAAAATATATGTTTGGGGGAAGGAGGGGTGCATTGGATTATTTAGATTATTTAATCTAAAACATTCTCTCAACATTTCAACTCATTTTCTGGGCATAAATACGGCTTATGTGTTTTAGCCACTGGTATACTCCAGCTATATACTTGAGATAATGTAAGTAAAAATATTAGTAACAAGATTCAAGAGAAGTGTGTTCTTCCTGAATGCGTAGTCAGGAGCAAGCCCCAGAAAGAAATTGAAGAGGAACTGTTTAATTCAAACTGCAGGAAGATAAATGGTCAGGAGAGATTTTTTGTTTTGTTTTGTAAAGGCATTCAAACTTCGACCAAAAAGAAAAAGAAAAAAAAAATGCAACAAGATTTTTGAAAGCTTTTGCTATTCCAGTTAGAACCTCATACATCACCATAACTATGAACAGAGAGCAGGAGAAAAGAGAAGGGGTCAGAGCTATCTATTAGCCTTTAAACAAACACATCTACATACTACAGGTAGAACAGTACATAACATGAAGTACAGTCATAGGCTTGCTGAAGTGCTGCTGCTCAGTACTTAAAATAAAAACTGAAGATTTATATTATACACTCTTCTTATCCTGCCACCTATCTATCTTCAGCTTTTCAGCCTGGGCCAAAGAAAATCACTTTATTTTTTAAGCTATGA
The DNA here is from genome assembly GCF_000442215.2 of Lipotes vexillifer. Taxonomy (NCBI): domain Eukaryota; kingdom Metazoa; phylum Chordata; class Mammalia; order Artiodactyla; family Lipotidae; genus Lipotes; species Lipotes vexillifer. The sequence goes on along the minus strand of NW_006783110.1, from coordinate 1,426,142 downwards.
ACAGAGATAATCTTCATTTCAAATTTTCTAGAGACTACAAGATTCTAACGGGGCTGGTTAAAAACTTTAAGTTCTTTGACCTGTTCAGAATTTGATCACACTGTTCCACCCAAACCGTAAATAAATCTATATCTATAGGTATAACCAAAACAAATTCTATGTGCAGTTATAGGGTTATTCCCAGATTTTCATCTGGTTAACATGCCTCAATATATATATCTGGTATATATCTTATTAGATAATCTTTATTAGTAACGACAACTATTAGATAGTAATCAGCTAATTAGAAAATAGAACTTCAAGTTTATTGATAGAAATTCTAATAATATTTATGTCTGTCCCAGGAAGATGAAATTACAAATAACTGTATTGTTTTTTTTTTTCTTTTTTTTTTTTTTGTATTGTTTCTTTCAGGAACTTTTAGACAATCTATTTACCTGATTCAACTAGGCATCATCAGCCCCTTTGCAGACAACAGACTGCTCAGTTGGGCTTATCAAACAACTGTTGAGTCTTCAAGGTTTATTTTCAAACTCTCTCCTCGCTGTGTCCACTAGTCCTAAATTATTACATCTAAAAATGCACACACAGGGAGATCAGCTCAGTGCTGTGTGACCACCTAGAGGGGTGGGATAGGTAGGGTGGGAGGGAGATGCAAGAGGGAGGGGATATGGTGATATATGAATACATATAGCTGATTCACTTTGTTATACAGCAGAAACTAACACACCATTGTAAAGCAATTATACTCCAATAAAGATGTTAAAAAATAATAAATAAAATTAAAATGTGCACAATTCCAATCAGGTCTGTCCACTCCACCTCATATGAAAACACCTGCCTTAAACTACCAATAAACATTATGCATGTATCATCCAGTGATACCTCCTATTTTGGAGTCATTACTAAGACTTATCAGGGAACTGCTCTCTCTTGTTTGAGCAACAGGTTATTTTGGTGACCTGTCTGGAGACCTAACAGACACAATCTATTAGCTAAAAGGGTAAGATATATGTTCTGCTCTTCTACAGATTTGAATAGTAAAATTAAGACAAAGGGATCATAATCCCATACTTTTTATGTCAAGTGGGCTCTGGTTCCCAACAAAGTTTGATTCCAATTGACAGCTGGGTTTAGAGGAATCTGGTTTTGCCTTCTAACTTTATGGTTTCCTTTCCCAACATATTATGGTTAATTTAAACAACTCATTTATGCCTGATTAAAAACCAGTCAGCTAATTAATATGGGCAAGTTGGTTGATGTCTGTAGAAATAGCCAATAACTTTTTCAAGTTAATATTAATTTACAGTTATCATTAGGGGTGAATAAATTTATCTAAAAGAAAATTACTAAAGTGAAAATTTTCATACTGAATATAACTAAGGATTTATTTTATTGTCATTTGCTCTCAGTGGAATCTGAAAAAATATTATAAGTTAAAAATTAAAACTTAAGTTTTAAGTTATCTTTTAACTTAAAAGATAACTTTCATCATTAGATATGCCTTTTTAAAGTTAGCATGACATTAAATTATGATCCTAAGGATTATCCTGATCTGGTTATCTATAATTAGAAAGAGAAGAATTTGTGATTTTTTTTTTTTAAACTCTTTTTCCCAGAGGCCCTGTTCAAAACACAATTTTGCTTTGGTGGAAGAATATCACTGAGTCTTTTATGTTTCACATTTCCAAATGAATACCTATTAGTTATTTATTTCTACTAAAAAGGAAAATCCTAGAAGGGAGTTGACAAATGGCCATTGGAATTAAATGGATTTAAAAATTTTATATATTGCAAAGGATGCAATAATTAAACATGCAAAGGAAAAAGATAAACTACTACGATTGACAAAATATTCCTGATTGTTTGAAAATATTTTCCCCACAGTATTGTATGCTCATCTACACTATTTTGCCAGATTCCAGAAAATGGTCAACAGAGCTGTGTAAAGGAGACAAAACACTCTATTTCATTGTTTTACAAGTCAGGTCCAAATAATCAAAGGGATATAAAAGTAAGAAAAATAAATCACATTGAAAACATATTTTAGCCTTACTTGTGTACATTATTAAAGAGATTAAAAGTTTCATCCACTGATGAGGGGTAAGTAGAGGGTATTTTAGGCAGTACCCTTCATTTTTTTCAAATCTCAAGACAATGATTCTCCACTAGACAGGTCAGGAGAGGCTCTTACATGTCTATCCTTCACACAGCCTGACACATAACAAGCAATAATAAATGTTTCCTAAGAAATATTTGTTAACTATCATAGAGCTTTGACATACTCCAGTATTGTATTTTATAATTCCACAAAAAATAATGATTTTCAAACTGTATGCAGAAAACTATAAGGCACTGATAAAAGAGATTAAAGATGATACAAATGGATGAAGAGATATACCATGTTCTTAGATTGGAAGAATCAATATTGTGAAAATGACTATACTACCCAAAGCAATCTACAGATTCAATGCAATCCCTAACAAACTACCAATGGCATTTTTCACAGAACTAGAACAAAAAATTTCACAATTTCTATGGAACCACAGAAGACCCCGAATAGCCAAAGCAATCCTGAGAAAGAAAAACAGAGCTGGAGGAATCAGTCTCCCTGACTTCAGACTCTACTACAAAGCTAGAGTAAATAAGACAGTATGGTACTGGCACAAAAACAGAAAGATAGATCAATGGAACAGGATAGAAAGCCCAGAGATAAACCCACGCACATATGGTCACCTTATTTTTGATAAAGGAAGCAAGAATATACAGTGGAGAAACGAGAGCCTCTTCAATAAGTGGTGCTGGGAAAATTCGACAGCTACATGTAAAAGAATGAAATTAGAACACTCCCTGACACCATATACAAAAATAAACTCAAAATGGATTAAAGACCTAAATGTAAGGCCAGACACTATAAAACTCTTATAGGAAAGCATAAGCAGAACACTCTATGACATAAACCACCACAAAATCCTTTTCATCCACCTCCTAGAGAAATGGAAATAAAAACAAAAATAGACAAATGGGACCTAATGAAACTTAAAAGCTTTTGCACAGCAAAGGAAACAATAAACAGGATGAAAAGACAACCTCAGAATGGGAGAAAATATTTGCAAATGAAGCAACTGACACAGGATTAATCTCCAAAATATACAAGCAGCTCATGCAGCTCAACATTAAAAAAACAAACAGCCCAATCCAAACATGGGCAGAAGACCTAAATAGATATTTCTACAAAGAAGATATACAGATTTCCAACAAACACATGAAAGGATGGTCAACATCACTAATCATTAGAGAAATGCAATCAAAACTACAATGAGGTATCCCCTCACACAGGTCAGAATGTCCATCATCAAAAAATCTTCAAACAATAAATGCTGGAGAGGGTGTGGGGAAAAGGGAACCCTATTGCACTGTTGGCGGGAATGCAAATTGATACAGTCACTATGGAGAACAGTATGGAGGTTCCTTAAAAAACTAAAAATGGAACTACCATACGACCCAGCAATCCCACTACTGGGCATATACCCTGAGAAAACCATAATTCAAAAAGAGTCATGTACCACAATGTTCATTGCAGCACTATTTACAATAGCCAGGACACAGAAGCAACCAAAGTGTCTATCGACAGATGAATGGATAAAGAAGATGTGGCAAATATATACAATGGAATATTACTCAGCCATAAAAAGAAACAAAATTGAGTTATTTGTACTGAGGTGGATGGACCTAGAGACTGTCATACAGAGGGAAGTAAGTCAGAAAGAAAAATAAATACCGTATGCTAACACATATATATGGAATCTAAAAAAAAAAAAAAAAAAGGTTCTGATGACCATAATTAAGACACAGACGTAGAGAATGGACTTGAGGACACAGGGAGGTGGAAGGGTAAGCTGGGACAAAGGGAGAGAGTGTCATGGACATATATATACTACCAAATGTGAAATAGATAGCTAATGGGAAGCAGCTACAGGGAGATCAGCTCGGTGCTTTGTAACCACCTAGAGGGGTGGGATAGGGAGGGTGGAAGGGAGATGCGAGAGGGAGGAGATATGGGAACATATGTATATGTACAGCTGATTCACTTTGTTATACAGCAGAAACTAACACACCATTATAAAGCAATTATACTCCAATAAAGATGTTAAAAAAAAAAACAATGATTTTCACCATTCAGAATATGGTACAAAAAACTTTCACACGTAACTCAGTTCAGGTAGTCCTTAGTTATATATTATAGTAACAAAAGAACTAGACTGAAAGCTGGCAAACTGAGGTTTTTTTCACTATTAACCATTCCCTTGAGTAAAGTTTACCTCTTATCGAATAAGATTGGATAAAAGAGAATCTTTCAGCTCACCCCTTCGGCAAGGGAGTTTGGCTCCTAACAGCTCTAGTGAAAATTAGGCTGTTTCACACTAAACTGCTGTCAAAAGCGACAGTTAAGTAGTGATGTTATTACTGGCACCTCAAGTGATTTTAAGTACTTTTTAAATTAAGTAAGATTCTCAAAACTCTCCTAGTAACCAAACACAATATAAATGGCTTAGTTTCTATATGGGAAAAAAAAAATCTATGTTCAAAATTATAATCTAAAATCTATCAACATAATATTTTATTCTTTTGCAATTGTATATATTCCCATGTAGCTCTGTCAGTAGAATTTATAGCTAAACAAGTCAAAAATCATAAAATCATTTCCTGAAATATCAGTGACCCAATCAATCAAAATTTCATCCGATTTGTTGTAGTCTACGTAATAAACTGTCCTTTCTTTCTTTTTTTACTGAAATATAGTTGATTTACAATATTGTGTTAGTTTCGGGTATACAACATAGTGATTCATGTTTGGTTTTTTGTTTTTGTTTTTTGTTCTTTACAGATTATATTCCAGCATAGGATATTACAAGATATTGGGTATAATTGCCTGTGCTATACAGTGAAACTTGGTGCTTATCTATTTTATATATAATAGCTTATATCTGTTAATCCCATACTCCTAATTTGTCCCTCCCCGTCTTTTTCCTCTTTAGTAACCAGAATTTTTAAGCTGTCTTTTCTTAAATGAACAATTATGTTCATATCATAGAGGTTTAACAAGCTGAATCTACAGACTTAATATATATTTAGTTAGTATTCTATTTGTTAGGATAAAATGGAAAAAATTAATCATTGTACTTTTATGAGCTTTTTGTTTGATTTAGCTAAGAAAAGGGGATCAGTCTAAACTTTAATTCAGTCTTTTCTAGATTTAAACATTTTTTATGATAAAAAGTTTATTTTTTAAAACTTTTGAATGTATTAATGTATGCATTTCACAATAAGAAACTAATCTCTAGTCAGAGCCTAATAGTTTAAAATAAAAAATCTATTTTTCTTTTAATAAATAAATAAAATATACTTTGAAAATAGAAATGTGAGGTTAAGATGAGTTTTCCATGCATCTACTTAATTCAAAAGATACTGAATACCTGTACAGGCTAGGCAGTGATGTGGTTCAAATCAGAAGGATGTATTTTACCTAAATTAAATTGCTTAGCAACTTATTACTAAGAAGGTATGATATGCAGACATTATAATGAGCCTTTGGTCATGTTAACTTGGAGTACAGAAGGAAAGATCTAGAGGTATGCTAAGCTGATTTTAAACTGAAAACTGACAAACCAGTACATTCTTGAAGATGCAGACACTATTACCAAGATATGAGATATTGACCTGTAACTCTAAGTAAGAGATAAAGCCAAATCTTTGTAAAACTGGACTGCCACAAAATTCACAAGACCCCCCCACTTTGGGGAAGTGAGGGATAAAAATTTTTCTGGGACTTGCATTTTTAAAAGTTTGCCAAGTCCTGAGAAAGTCCTAGGGCTGGGCTATACCAGTTTGTTAACTGGCAGTGGTGAGCAGATATTTCTAAAGGGTGCCAGCTGTAAGGGATGCACTTTGAGAACAAGAAAGGTACAGAGATTCCAAGCATCCTGGAAAGCCCTGCTGAGCCACAGAAATGGCAGTGCTGAGGCTTTGAATATGTGACCCAATAGTTTTCAATGGTTTGGGGCAGGCCACCCTGATGTACAACAGCCTCCATTCCTAATGTCAATGCACAGAGAAGGTTGATACTGACAAGAGTTGATGGCTGCCAGGGAGCCCTAATGGTTGGACAAGACTCCTCTCATTCACATGCACCAAGCAAGCCTTTTTAAATTAAAACATCCCAGGGAACATTTTTCACAAGTACTGAAGCTTCCGTTCCTCTTGTTTCCGACCACAGAGGGTTCATTGGTTGTTCATTCATAATGGGATTCTGTCTCAAAGTTTTTCAGATCACAAATTCACCCTAAAATCAAGGGGCCCACTGTAAGTTGACATAAAACATTTCTTTCAATCATACTATAAAATGTCACCCTCAGTTTTTCTTCCTTTCTTCACTACAATTTTCTTTAGATGGAATGTGAGTTTTATGTTGAGACAGATTTACACAGATACTGAGATAAATTAAGTGAAAACAGGTTACAAATCTGAATTTAATATCCACTAATATTACTGAAAAAAGAACATTTGGGTGATGTCATTTTGTCTGCTTTCAAATCCTGTTTTGACAGAGATGAGTAATGTCAAAGTGGGAATGTGATCAGATTAAGTTCTTTCAGAAGTTAGTTTTCATTTAATTTTTCTGTTAAGACTGTATACATTTATAATCATTGACTAAAAGTTTTAAACCTGAAGGGAATTTACCTGTAATTTAGCACATAATTTCCTTTCTACCATTCATCACTTTTCTGCTGCATTATCTAGAATAGTTGAAAATTTGCCCCACCTTCCACTGTGTTAAACACAGTTTGATGTTACAATGCCAGGTAAGGATTTGAAGAAGACACTTGAATATCAGCAGCGACGGCTGCTCTGAGGCAAAAGAAAAAATACTCAGGACATCTAAAATGCTGGAAAAGTGTTCATGTATCAAGAAATCTGTTTTTAAAAACAGGTTGGCAAGTTTGACACATTTATAATATTAGATTAAACAATTTTATTGGCTTCTTATTTAATATTTAGCTGCATCTGTGTATGGGAGCAAGACATGGCAGGTGTACTGGAAGGCTCTTAACGTGAAATTAGAGAAAGAGGATCTTATTTCCCAGAAAAATGTATGGGCAGGGAAGGCAATCAATTTCCACTGGCAAAGGGTTTTCAGATTCAGTGCTTTCATGACATTTCATTGTCACTACCTCCAGCCGGTAAGAGAGCATTTCGTTGGCAAATGTTTATGCCTATTGGTATGTCTTCGGGGAAAGTTTTATTTACACTCTGAAAAGGTTTACGTTTTTTTTTGTAAAAGGCAATAGAGTATTTCTCAAACAAAATGATTATGGAGAAGGTTATCTATTGCTGAAGCTGGCTGATGCTGGGGATTACTATGGATGACAAAGATCATGATCCAACAGGGTTTGTATCTTATCTACATCAGATAAATATAACTGAAATGACTATTATAGGGTAGAATTTTGCTCCAAAGCAGAAATTCAATACTAAAGGACCCAAAGTGTCAGAGTTAGATGGTAGATAAAGGAAGAAAAAAAGGATAACCTCAAGCTCAATTCCCATTCATCAATATATCATTAGTTCCTCTTAACAGAGCTGTCTCCATGCTAGAAATCTCTCTCATGAAAAGGCTCTTTTCTGAAACTTCAATATATCTCTTGGAATGTGTTCATGAAGAAAGTACAGAAGGTACACATTTTTTTCTTTGTGAGTAAAGGAAAACAAAGAGGTGTCCTTTATAAGCTACAGTGGAAGGTTTTCTGGGAAACTAAGGCAGCAGATTAACTGGCCATAGGGCCCTTCCTAATAGTCCTTATGAAATATTCAAATAAATAATAATTGAGAAAATGCCTGGCAACAAAAATTGTCTACTTTAGACAATGTGCCCAAGTCCCGGGTAGGGGCAGGATGGCAGTTCACACTGAATGCACCTCCTATAGGGATTGATTCAAAAGTCCATTCTTTTTCTAACCCTCTAGGCCAGGTCTGAAGGGCACTGACAAAACATGTTCCCTAAACCCTGTTAAATGATGGAAATATAAGCCCAGCGATTGAGTTCTAGTTCCTTAATGCAGTATCACCACTGCCCAATAAAAGGCTGCTATTCAAGTCCATGCAATTTATCTCCAGATCAGCCAGATTCTGAGCCATTTCTGCTTCCCCTTGTTCTCATTAATTCTTCTCATCCTATCGTCATTTAGAAACTGCAACAGAATTTAAAGACTGGAATAGCATAGGAGCACAGCGTCCAGAATTCATGAATAAAAAGCTAACTGCTGAGCGTTCTGTTGCTTATTTAGGCCAGTGCTTATCAAATTGTCCTTTGTGAAAAAACAGTTTATTCATTTTTTTTAATTTCCAATCTGTTTCTGTATGAAACTTTAAAAAATTACAGAAAAAATGAATCACTTGGAAATTAAACTAATCACCCATCATACAAAATAAAGAATTTCTTTTGTTAGACTCAACAGACATAAAATCCCTCTAATTTTGATTTTAAAAAAGGTTCCAAAAGCCTTACTTTCCATTTCTTTACTGATCTTTTGTAGACCCTTAGGAAACATTTTACAAACTTGCACCAGTCTGTGAACCACACTTGGAGTAGAACTGAATTAGACAATTCAATACTCAGCACAGGAGTCTGTATCAGCCCAGTTCTTTTTTTTTTTTTTTTTTTAATGAAATGACCGCTTGGCAGGGGATTCAAGTAGAACTGATGACATCTTCTTTTCCTTTAGGTTTAGATCTGAAAGCCTGAAGCTGTTAGCACCCCAATGGAAAGGAGCTGAGGATACTCCAACCTGCCAGTCTTTTGGGAAGCACTGGGATTAGATAAATTTCTTGCAGAGTATATAGGAAACACTAGGACAAAGGAAAGCAGGATATTTCTCCAAATCTATGAGGAAGTTCAACTTACAAGAAATATGATTTCAGAAGTCCACAAAAAAAGAGAGAAATAACACAGGTAATTTTCAAATCAGGAACAATGGGACACAAAAAATAACATGATGAGGTGAAATTCAAGGATTTGACTTAAGAGAAAAAGAATAAAATCTGGAGTAAATTTATAATCCTTTAAAGTTAGTAAAATAGCCATTGGGCAATAAAAATCACTATCACTTGTGTTAAGGATAAACATGTATGTTATTCTAAAGGAAATAAAGAGACGAAAATAAGAGAAGATGAAAGATGTAGAGGAAAAAAACATGCAGATCCAATCTAGGATTTCCAGATTTTCCTGAGGAAACAATAAAACAGAGGCTTATAGATCCAAAGGGCTAAGTTTCAGGAAACTTTCTAAGTAGGCAGTCAATATAAATATTGGATAAATGGGTAAATGATTGGAAAGACATCTTTCCAGTGACTTTCCAGTGAAAGACAATTCTTCCAGTGACTTAGGTTAATCAAGTTCAAGCAACTATTTAGCTAATCTCTAGAAACACCCTACTGAAATAAAATAAAAGCAAAGATGTAAGTAACATTCTAGTAATGCATGTGATGTACACCCTATTCCCTCACCACAAGTTAGTGGTGGGGGAGGATGGCCTATGGAAAGGAAATGTGCAAACACACACAGGCTCAACAGGAATGGCCCTCATGATGTCAAAGTACAAAGTGTCCGTTGAACTGTGCCATTTTGGTTTGCTTAACCTTTTTGTTACTTCCAGTGCCTGTAGCCAGTGCCTGGGTCACTAGAGAAAGCTCCAGAATTTCTTTAAGAAGCAGCTTAAGAGCAGACATATGGGCATTTATAGATTAGTTGCTGGTAACTTATGGAGGAAGGACTAATGGAGACTTTTTGTGGGCACCTTCTTTACCTCCCCCAGAGCTTTTCTTAGGCACTGTCACTGGAAGAATGATGGAGACATATTCTGACCCATCTCCATTTGTCCATCTGGGACACCCTTCCTGACTCTTCCACACTCAGGCCCCAATGCCTCCCCAGTGTTTACATGGTTCCTATTTATTATTACAGATTATCTGAACACTAGCCCATTTGGTTATACTTCAAACCATTTTTATTTCTGATGGCATTCAGTCAGTACGCAACATTCCTCTAGGTATTTCTTTTCATAAAAAGTATATATTACAAGGTAAAAGTAAAAACAAAGAAAAAAACAACAACAAAGGCTTGCTTATAGGAAGTCATTACATGGGCTTTTTGGGGAAAATGTGTGTGGGGGTAATACTGATTGGCCCACAGAATATGCTGCGGCTCCCCTTGGACCAGGAGCCTGCACACCTGAAAAAGTCTGAATAAGGGTAGATGTGGCCTGACACTGGTGTTTCCTGCTGGAAGTTACCTGGCTCATGACATTTACTTCATCACTGCTCTTCTTGGCCCCTTGCATCACAGGAATAATAGAAAAGAGAGAGGATAGTGGAGGGTCTAAATTGGAAGAAGAAATTTTGTAGAAAGAAAACATTATTAAAAGTATAAAATTAGGGTGTGGTCAGGAAAACCAAGTAGTCCAACTAGATTTCATTTGGATTACTGGGAGGCAAAACAAATAAATGATAAAAAAGATATACTGGGAAGGTGGCATATTGTACAGGCCATATTCAATGTCACACCAAGGAGTTTGACACAGACACAACAGAAGTTTCTGTGCAAAGAATCTTTGGACTAAAGTGAATTTAAGTGAAGAAATTCCTAAAAAATATATTACCCTTTACATAAGACTACTTGTGTTAAAAAGGAAAGAAGTGAAATATTCAAAAGGATTTTTTTTAAGTGAGAATAAATAATGATGAAATTCCTTAAAAAGAAAAATGTCTATGAGCACATGTCTTATTCACAACACATTTACAGGGATAGGGTGGAGGAGCCCAAGTTTTAGTAGTATCTAATAACATCCTTTGATAAATAGCCTAAAAATGAGATCTTTGAGGAAAAGGCTAAATATATTTAGCTATTGTGTCCCAAATGCTAAATATGACTAAAGGCCAAAGGTAAAATATCTTGTATAAATGGAATTACAAAAGTCTCAATGAGAAATAATAAAAGCTAAATCAAACTACTCTGGCAAAACCTGGACATTTTAAAAAATACTAAACAAATGAAAATGGCAAGATTAATAGTAGCAGGAAAAAATGCAAGACAAAAAATAAATAAAAGAGAAGCTAAAAATGAGCCAAGACAGATCCATGCAAATGGAAGGATTTGCCCATCTGACAAACAGTGCTGGGAGAAGACAGAATGTTTAAAGAACATGAAAAGAGAGTCTTTGTATTGGTATTTAATTGAAATTAATTAAATCACAGTGGAATAAAAGCAAGAGAAAATGATAGATGCACAGAATCTAAAGTTCTCTAGTATCTAGAAGAAAAGAAAGTTAACATCATCAGTAAAAAAATTACTTAAACTATATATTAAAATTAGATTGTGTAAAGCACAAGTGAAAAATTTCCAAGGCATTCACGCTCTGAGCCAAAGCCAATTTTAGAGACCTTTCCAATGTCCCTCCAACTACAAGAGCCACTCATTGTATTTAACTGTACTATATGAGGAGTCATTCTCTTCTGAAGGGCAGATTATATCCAAGTAGGCATCTCACACATTACCTTAAAAAGGGAAGAGAATGTGACCCATAGAGATGACAGGATCAAATTCCAAAGTAAAGAACTTCAGTAAGTAACAGGAAGTCCTTAGCTGTTACACCAAATAGCAGAAGAAAGTGTCTGAGTACCCAACCAGTCCAACTATTTTATAGCAAAGACAATTTTTCCTGTCATTTTTGTTGCCACCCTTAAACATGTTGCATACACAACAGAGCAATAGAGCCCAACCAATTAACATACCAAAATGATTGGAAACATGTTTGACCAATGAAATCAAATAAGACCATTTATTTGGGATCTAACCAATCATTTCATGATTATCTTGTAAACTAGCAAACAAAATAATGATGTTTAGTTAAGATTCTTTCATTAGGGCTTCCCTGGTGGCACAGTGGTCGAGAGTCCGCCTGCCGATGCAGGGGACACGGGTTCGTGCCCCGGTCCGGGAAGACCCCACATGCCGCGGAGCGGCTGGGCCCATGAGCCATGGCCGCTGAGCCTGCGCGTCCGGAGCCTGTGCTCTGCAACGGGAGAGGCCACAACAGTGAGAGGCCCGCATACCGCAAAAAAAAGAAAAAAGAAAAAGATTCTTTCATTAAACAATGAAAACAACTAAGTATTATATTGAGAAAAATGTGAAAATAAACCATGTGTCTTCAAACGAGAAATAAATATAAACAGCCATGTATAAAATTAAGAAAAGGAGATGAAAGGAGGGCAAACATTAAAATGTCAGGAATTTAATATAACTTAGTCTAAAATTTAAGAGTACCTTAAATGATAATAAGATGAATGAAGACAGTGAGAGGAATATATTAATGATCATGAAATCAAATACAGAAAGAGGAGGTTTTAAAGGGTAAGCGTATTTAAATAGCTGTATTTTAGTTACTGCCTCTCAACTCTGACCTCTAATTCAGACACTCTGAGCAAATTAAATGACTCGATGAAGCCAGAAGTTAAGACTATATCTTTAGTAGAAAGCAAATTTTAATGATTGAAAAATAATCAGAGTGAGATGCAGCTGCAGCAATCAAGTAATTGTTAAAAGTAGTGCTGTTGTCAATGGAAAAGCAGTCCATAACTTGCAGGGAGAGCATAGCAAGAGAAAGCTTAATTTATAGTAAAGCAGAAGAAAAATTACAACAAAGACAGCAGTCAAGAGGAGAAAAACGAGTATAACAAATAGGGTAGGTCCACATTTCTATGGGTCTACCCACAGAATAGTAAAAAAGGAAAATAAATATGGTCTGAAATTGATAACCTTCAAGAAAAACAAATATATTTAAAACTTTACACATATTTAAAAATTTACAATCATTTTCACATCAAGTTCTAGAAGAAGGTTCATAAATCAAAAAGTCAAACGAAAAGGGTACAATACATATGAGCAAAAAAGATGTACAGAGAACTACATTACCAATTTTAAAGTGAAATTCAAAGTTTTCTTTCTGCAATTATATTATGTGCATGTTTAGAACATTATCAATAATGGAAAATAATACCTTTAACTTTCTTCCTCATCACACTGGTTCAAGGCAGATACAGAGTTTGGAGGTGGTGAGAACTTAGTGGATAAAGCAAAGCACAAGCTTTGGCATCAGACAGACTGGAATCAATCTAGATCTGCCACTTACTAGTGGTGTACTCTGAGTACATCAGTTAAGTCTCACTTTTCTCATCCTTAAAACAAAGATGATAACCCTACATTGTAAGACAGCTTTATGGAGTAAAAGAAACAGTGTATGTAAAAGAGCTACAAGCCATGTCAGGCACATGGTAAGTGTTGCAAACCCATGACCAACCAACCTTAACTCCCTCTCTTCTTCTTAGAATAGCGCAACTGAGGAGCAGACAGTGACCCAGCATTAGGCAAAGACCCTTCCATCCCCAAGATTTAAGACTGAAGCACATGTCTAGGAGGCTAGGAACAGATGGGTAGATAGGAGGAGGTAGCACAATTCCTTGGTGCAACAGGGGAACCCACTATTAGTAATTTTTTTGCTTGGGAACTCCTCAAAAAACACAGAGCATCATAGTCATAAGGGAATGAAATTCTACAAAATCTGAGCTTTCAAGTCTCAGCCTCTAGCAGCCCACCTGTGCTCACAGAGAGGATCAAAGCCATGCTGCACTCTACTCAGCATTCAGTACATGCCGTTGCTTAAATCCCATCCCTGAAAAAGCTAACTTTAAAAAAAATGGAAATTAAACATCAGCGTCTGTGCACACAGTAAAATAAATTCTGCACTTGCTCTGCTGCTTTCCAAAGCTCATCTGGGACTACAGCTCAAACTGAATTTCAACTTCACACCCAGATTAGGCATTCAGCCTGAAAGGACAAGGTGAGAACTTGGCCCATTAAACATTATGGAGTAAGTCAAGTAGCCTAGAGTTGTACTCCAAGCATCTCCAGAATGGTTTCAGATTTTTTCAACAAAGACCTCTGAGGTTTGATTTCAACCTGAGGCTCTGAGTGGCGTGAGTTCACACTGCCACATTAGGAAAACATCAGGCGAACACCAGGGTACGCAGACCAAACCTTACTGCTTCCTATTAGGGCTCATTGGTGCCTGTTCTCACATTACAATGGTTAACCTTGGATTAAAGAACATTTGGATAATAACGGCATAGACTTTTCACAGTTCACTTAAAACTTTGTAAGGACTGGTTCTTTGTAGAGGAGAGTGCATTAATATATAAAACAAGCACGTTGCTTAGTTAAACTACTTGGCCATGTGTGTTTTCAGGGTCACTATTTCAGGAAAATACAGGCAATTTCAATGTTTTTTTAATAAAGTGAGAGAAGGCAAACCTTTACAGTTCACTTGAATAAAGCTGTAGGACCTACATACCATGTATTAAAAACAATTATTATGCTGCTGCCAGACAGTATGGGGTATATAACCTGAGCACCCATCATTAGGCATGCCTCAGCATAGCTCTTAAAGAATCCAGATGGTGGTTTTCAACTTCATCTCCACAGTGTCCCCTTGAAGTACACATTATAATCACAGTCTCCTTCTTCCTTCAAAGTTTTGTAGAGCAGACCCTACAGGAGAAGGGGCATCCTGCTGTTATTGGTGGGCTGTAACTGCACTGGCTATTACCCTAAACAGCCACCAAAATGACATATGCCAGAGAACACTCCTGATCCACAAGAGCAAGTTTTAGCCTGAGGGCAAAATTGGTACCTAGAGGAATTTCTCACATAAGGTAGACCTCTTTTTTTTTTTTTTTTTTTTTTTTTTTTTTTT
>NW_006783110.1:1409409-1411258 GCF_000442215.2 Lipotes vexillifer | reverse complement strand
ACGCGGGCCTCTCACTGTCGTGGCCTCTCCCGTTGCGGAGCACAGGCTCCGGACGCGCAGGCTCAGCGGCCACGGCTCACGGGCCTAGCCACTCCACGGCATGTGGGATCTTCCCAGACTGGGGCACGAACCTGTGTCCCCTGAATAGGCAGGCGGACTCTCAACCACTGCGCCACCAGGGAAGCCCCAGATTTCTTTTTTTGTTTTTTTTTAATTACATTTTTGCTGCAATCCAAAGAAAATGAAGGTGAAGGAAATGAATTTACAATTTGTTTTTTGATAAAAATGATTTCTAATCAGGTTTTAGTACAATAAGCAAAGAAATACTCCAATGGGAAAGAATGCTAAGATGAACTAAACCAACTGTGGGTCAAACTTGGGCCATCTTCAGGGATAGAGTTAAGCTGGAAACATCTCCTGTGTATCTAAAAAAGGATTCTCACACATTATGTGTAACTTTCTAAGTGGAATCACAATGGCACAATGGTTTCAGCTTGGAAATCATGGTGGAAGCTTTTCATTCTGCTGTGAAGTTTTGTGATAACTGTTTACATAGTTAACTTTGTACTGAGTTAAAACTATATGAGTTTGAGCTTTGCACAGTTGTAATATTGGCTTCTCTCTTAATTGGATTCACTCATCAAACATTTGTGTCAACTAAACCTATAGAATATTTCATTAGATTTTTAAAACTATGACATCGTTGAATTAACAGTGTCAAAATTTTAAATGCACATGTTCTTTGATTCCAAAATTCATTTCCAATAATTCATACTATGCATGCTCTTTCACTTGTACACAAAACTATGTTCAAGTTAATTGAAATATCTTTATTTGTAAAAAAAAAAAACAAAAAAAAAAACAGTAAATAGGGAAGTAGTGAAATTATTAGGGAGCCTACAAATGAGTTAGGTCTGTATGTATTAATATGATAAGAGCTCCCAGAGATAAGTTTTAAATAAATAAGATATAAACAATGGTGCATATAATATACAGCTAGCAATATTTCCTGTTTCATCTGTAAATATGTTTACATCTATTTTTGGTTATGAATTAATTTAATATTTTTATACCTTTATTTCCATGGAATCCAAAGAGAAACAAGAGAAGAATAATGGCAGAAGTGAGTACATGTATGAGTTGAAATCAGTTCACCTTAACTGTGTTTTCATAATATTAATTTTTAAAATAATTTTATTATTTTCCCAACTAAAGCATGAAAAAAAGATTTTTTTTTTTGATATGTTATGTGAGTAGGATCTTATTTGCTATTGAGAAATTACATGATGACTCAGCATTAAGTCATAAAGCAATTGTCTGCACTCTGACCTCACAGGCCAGTGACTGACCTTTTCCCTCTTTTCCAGGACAGGGGAATTTAAATTAGGTCTTTCACCACATATATTTTAAAATTTATTTTTATTTATTAATTTTTTTTAACACAGTAAGGTGATAAATATTCCTGGTTGGGACAACCAGAAGACATAAGTATTAATAAGATTTCAGCACATCCCAAAGTTTTTTATTAATAATATAATGGGAAGAATTTAAAAATATTACAAAAGGGAGGAATCATAACAGTTGTGTATAATTTCCTTTTTAAAAGATTATTTTCGGGCTTCCCTGGTGGCGCAGTGGTTGGGAGTCCGCCTGCCGATGCAGGGGGCACGGGTTCGTGCCCCGGTCCGGGAAGATCCCAAATGCCGCGCAGCGGCTGGGCCCGTGGGCCGTGACCGCTGAGCCTGCGCATCCGGAGCCTGTGCTCCGCGATGGGAGAGCCCACAGCAGTGAGAGGCCCGCGTACCGCAAAAAAAAAAAAAAAAAAAAAAAGGACTTTGGGAAACGAGGA
>NW_006783110.1:1408689-1408909 GCF_000442215.2 Lipotes vexillifer | reverse complement strand
AAAAAAAAAAAAAAAAAAAAGATTATTTTCCAGGAGTTCCCTGGTGGTCTAGTAGTTAGTATTCCGGGTTTTCACTGCCATGGCCAAAAATAAAAAAAAAAAATTTTTAAGATTATTTTCCATTAATTATTTTAGAGCAATTTTAGGGTTACAGAAAAATGAGCATAAAGTACAGAGAGTTCTTATATACTTCGCCACCCCCATACACACACATACCAGT
>NW_006783110.1:1400996-1408645 GCF_000442215.2 Lipotes vexillifer | reverse complement strand
TTCCCTACATCAATATGCTGCATACGTGTGGTGCATTTGTTAGAATTAATGAGCCAATACTGATATATTATTAATTAAAGTCTATAGTTTACATTATGTTTTACTTTTGGGGTTGTAAGGTCTATGAGTTTTGACAAAGGTGTAATATGTATCCACCATTACCTTTCAACAGTCTATTCATTTTTTAACTTGCTCTAGCTATCTACTCAGGATTGACCTCAGAGCAAAAGATTGAAGTAGTGAAGACATTAAATATTTTTTTCTTCTCACGTTCTGTCTAAAGTGCTCAGTGCTCTTTCACAGCCACAGGCTCTGCTGTCATAGATTACAACAATTTTGATTTATGGTCAGGAATCATAGCATCCTAATACATCTCTCTCCTCAGGTGAGTGCGCAGTAGAAACCATTGTCTAGAGAGTTGAGCATTTAAGCCCAAAGGCAGGAACAACTTATACCATACTTATAGGTATACGAATTTGAAGGTGGCTGGGCCCTTCCATGCGGATTTACAAGGTATAGCACATTATCAACAAGCTCACTCTAATTGTAAACTATTTACTGCTGTTGATTCTTTTAAAATAGGCTTTAAAAACATCCAGAATCACTTTTCTATCAATAGAGATTTATCTGGATTCTAGTTGAATTTTTATTCACCAATTTCCATTTAGGAAGTTGATCCATTGTTTCCACTGTGTGACCTTGGAAGGTTCATGTTTTCTTTAACCATTTTACTGTCCAATCATATTTGAATTTTGTGTTAAGAAAATAGGATAAATTATAAACTCAAATCATGTGGCATGAGGTCTACTCTACATGCACATCAAGTTTAGCAAACAAATTTGTTTTGGGTAAAAAAAGAGAAAAGAACAAATTTATTCCTTTCTCTAACATAATATATTTACCTAGAATGACATGAAAGTCACCCCACAATATTATTGGAAAAATCTCATTCCTAAAAGTAAATTAGGTTTGGGATTTTTAAAACAAACATAGAACAAAAATTAAACTTTGACCTGAGCTCTACTCCAATCACCAAATTGAGGCAAAATATAGCACACAGTAGTATATAGACTTGAATAAAAATAAAATCTCAACTCAGAACCTGTAATTTAAATGAAATCACTTTTTATAATATAACTCATAGGACATATGAATTATAATTCAGCTTAAAATGTCAAGATTAGCCACCTTTGCCATTAAAATTTCATTGTGACACTCTACCAGAGCAAGCTGCTCATTTTTTAAGGGTGTTACTTAAGAAAAATGGCTAATTTTTGTTTGGTTAATCAAACAGTGGGAAGCATTGTAATGGATAATTGGGCTAGCTGGTTCATCTTTATAATCTGACACTTACACAAGTCTTTGTATTTCCAAATGCTTCTACGACCATTTTTCTTGGTTCCATAGATAAAACTTGGAGAAGTAAATTAATACTTCAGTTCACGTTTTAAAAATTAGCACAAAGAAGCAAAGTAAGATTAAGCAAATCAGATGCAAAGCCAAGATAAGAAATTTTTGCCCTGGCAGGCCTAATCCACTGCTTTTTGTCCCTCAAGGAATCCTAAACCTTTCTATTTGAAAATTTCCAAAGAGAATTAAGCTGTCAAATACACACTCACAATCCAGGTCCCTCACTTTTCTAGTCCAGGTAGTCCAGTTATAGATTTAACCTAAAGTAAGTTCAGATATTCAGATATAAAATAATATGGCAAGTAATAGTTCCTACAGTATTAACAGTCTCTTATTTTAAAACAGCCTTCAAAGTTTAAAAATAACACGGTTTTACTCGTGAGTAGATTTTCTTTCCAACTCTCCCCCTTCATTCTTTTTCTGTTCTCACTAGAACAATACTACCACTGTGCAGGTTCTGTTTGCAACACCCCCAGGAAGTTCTCTGGGTCTGCCTCAATATTACAGAAAAGAAATGAGAACAATAAAAATAGCATATAAATGTGGGGAAATAATAGGGCCATTATCTGACATTTAATTGAGAGACTTGATCAGAGAGCAGAATTCACATTATCTTAGCCCAAGTGGCTCTGTGTACCTTCCTTTCTTTCTCTTCCTTTCATTTCTTGGCTCCAATCCACCCCATCACTCACCACCCATCAAGAACTTACACAGAGAGCCACCTTACAGGGTGGCAGTGTTCTCCCTGTGGATAACACAGAGCTGAAAGAAGCCATTTCAACTCAGGAGGTAAGGATGCCTCTTAAAGTATTAAATGCTCATTTTATACAGTTCATCTGGATGATAAATTGAGTTTTTCAGCTTTGAAAGGATCCTAAAAGAATTCAGATTTTGAAGCAGAATATTTGAATTTTTTAGGAGCTTCAGTTGGGCTAACATAACCATTTATTAAGGGATAACATGCTGCAATGTAGCATGATCTGGATCAAATCCCAACCCCACAAAATTAACTTGGCCAATTTGAGGATTAAACTTCTTGGCAATAATATGTATGATGAAGAACTTGAAAACAAATTAATTAAAAGAACTCGATTTCTTGATCCTGTCATAAATATTGCTATTTTGGGTGAATGGCATTTTATGTTAAGAGCTCAGAGATTTAACAGTGCCTAATGGTGGCAAGAATAGATAAAATTATTTTTTTAATGAATTTATCATCTTTAGAAGCACCTACTCCTTCTTGTGTAGGATTTGTATTTTTTCAATATAAAATAAATCTACTTTAAAATATATTTTATGTTCTTCAAGTGCCACTAAATGAAGCAACTGAATAAGATATGACTCAACACTGGGAAGTACATATGCATGTTTATACAATCTTTTATATTTAGCTCTTAGAAAATGAATAATAAAGTAGAAATGTACTGCTGAAGTTGTATATTGATCCCCAAGTTGGAAGCTCGAAATACAAATAAACAAAAAGATGTGATCATGCATGATGAGAGTCAAAAAAAAACACCTTTTTAAAAAAATTTATTTATTTATTTATTTTTGGCTGCGCTGGGTATTCATTGCTGTGCGCAGGCTTTCTCTAGTTGTGGTGAGCGGGGGATACTCTTCGTTGAGGCGTGCGGGCTTCAGTAGCTGTGGCTCGCGGGCTCTAGAGCTCAGGCTCAGTAGTTGTGGCATATGGGGTTAGTTTCTCTGTGACATGTGGGATCTTCCCGGACCAGGGCTTGAACCTGTGTCCCCTACATTGGAAGGTGGATTCTTAACCAATGCACCACCAGGAAAGTCCAAACACTTTCTTATTTATTAAGCTTTTATATATTCTCTCTTTCTAGAAAATATCAATTAAATGTACTATATTGACACCATAGGTGTTCTACACACGTTCGTAAACTCAAGTTTTATATATATATCTTTATGAAAGTTAATGAATGTCACTCTAAAAAGAACAGATAGCCATAATTAACTGTGAAACAGGGACACTGTTCTGAACAAGAGCCCCAGATGCCATAACTAGACTTTCACTCATTCTGTATCTATCCATTAATTTATACCTAGCATTCTAGTTTAAGAATTATTTCTTACCATTTTATTGACAATTCTAAAAATTAAAATTTAAAAGGAGAATAAGCATTCTGATGTCTAATTTCTCCAAGTTTGTTATTCATGTCTTAAGGATCACATAAATTTTGTTTTATAATTCAATTCCCCTTCCATTAAAATAAATAAATACAAACAACAATACTTTTCAGAACTGTGTGTATATTTCCTTTTTCTCTAAATTGACTGAATAAAAACTGTTCTTTTCCATCTATTTGAGTGGCAGAGCTGTTTTCAAAAGTGGAGTGACACAGTTCCTTGAGTCAGCTAATGAAGCTTATATTTTATGGAGGCATAACTCTGATTTTTACTAGCCTTTTCTAAGTACATTAACAGTGTAAGCTATATTTTTGAAAGCATCTATAAATTATAAAATGATATAGATGTAACAGTGTGTGCCTATAGTTACATACCTAAAAGCCTTAAGAACATACTGGTATACTCCCCCATCCCTATAAAAAAGCCAGAAGGATGCCCTTGAAATTCATTTTAACTCCTTCAAATTGACATGCACTGCATGTCAGGAATGAAAATCAATGGCAATTTATTTTATATGCACAAAGCACTATGCAATTAAAAGGGCAATATAAAATGATTATCAATTTGTCATTTTCTCCCTTTTTTATTTTATCTTTTTGAAATTGCTTCCATAATATATCAAAGAAATGAGATTAGCGTAAATATATAAACATTCAGGATTAAATGTTCCTAAATTTTAATAAGGATATATAGAAACTGATGTACTTACAAATGAATTCTACCACAAATTCTACCAGGTCTCTTTACCAGTCCTTTTCCCCACACTCCATCCCCAGGAAGATGACTCTAGTTCCAGATCCCATCTGCCATGCAAATAGTGTCTTCGGATATGAAGGGAATGAAATCTCCTACACTCTTTGAATTTCTCCCAGAGTACTCCTTACTACACCCAGCACTTCCATAAGCTCTAAACTATGCTGCTGGTATTGCTAATGATGTGCATTGTTCATTTCAAAACATTCTTTTTGCCTCCATTTTTTAATGATATAATAAAGTCATTCAAGATGTAAAAGTCCATAATCATGGAAAGATAACACTAAAAGAGACCTTAGAGGTCATGAAGTATAGAGTGGTGTTTTTTACCCATTCTTCCATATCACTCCCCAGCGAGACTTTCTAGGCATTGTTTTCCACGTTGCCCCCAGTTTTAACATTATAGAAGTACTGTATATCTGTTTATGTATTCTATGTATATCTGTGCTTTATACATTAAAAAAGTAGGATTTCTGTCCCCCTAAGAAAAAATTTTTACCCCCTTGGGTAAAATCACCTATGAGTTGAATATATTTTTCAGTTAAGGAAATATTACCTAAAAAGAGCTAGTAAAATGATAGTATATCCTGTCAAAATGGTATTAGTCAATTATAGTGAGGCAAAGTTGTAGTTCCCACCTTTTACCATCATTAATGTGATATTGAGATACATCATCTCTGGAAGAGAATCTAAGGGAAGAAATGATACTACTATTAATTATGTCTCCCTATCTAATATCTTCCCTTATTTCTCTTTTATTGATTATATGGACACTATTTCCTTTTGTCATGCTGGTAACACTAAAAGAACACGTGGGCTTCCCTGGTGGCACAGTGGTTGAGAGTCTGCCTGGCGATGCAGGGGACACGGGTTCGTGCCCCGGTCCGGGAAGATCCCACATGCCGTGGAGCAGCTGGGCCCCTGAGCCATGGCCGCTGAGCCTGCACGTCAGGAGCCTGTGCTCCGCAATGGGAGAGGCCACAACAGTTCGAGGCCCGCGTACCACAAAAAATAAATAAATAAATAAATAAATAAATAAATAAAAGAACATGTAACTTCTTTCTTTTCAAACCTTTTATGACTTCTTTTTTCATTTAATTTTTCTATCACAACAGTACCCTTTCATAGCATCTTTCATCAATAGCAAATCAGCTTAAAGATACATGATCATTCATAGTATGAAAGAACATATACACACATGTATAATACACGCATAAATACGTGCACATATGCCATTCCAATGCGAAGAAAGGCCACACATGGTGACATTCTGTACTGCTGAAGACCAGAGGCCACGGTAATATATAACAGATTGTAGAGATTGTTCATGATGACGTTTAAACATTGTAGTTTCACACCCAATCATGACAAATTTGACTAATGCCATTCCTTTCAGGGCAGCTTATGGAACTAAACCAATTAATATTAACAACAGTTGACAACGTAATAGTGAATAGTTCAGAAGCCTAATCCATAAAAATAGATCCTCAATCAGGGCAAAAAGCAATCGAGTAGATTCAGAAGTTTGTTTTAAAGCATGTTTCTGAAGGTTAAATTAGACTTAACAAATGAATTTCTACTTTTTAAGATGACAACTACACACCTGCTCCTTGAGGAAAGAGTCAAAATAGAGCTTCCGATGAAGATTTCAACACAATTATTAGGTGGCATGTCTTTTTCACTGACCAAGACACTCTAGCTCATCCAAATTAGGTTCAACGTTAATTTTGCTTTTAGTCATTAATTTATTTCTTACTTTCTCAATTGTTCTAATTTCTTAATTGCTAGCAGGCAAAAGACTTCTGTGTAACCAAGTGTTTTTGACTTTGAGAAGCTAGAAGTGAGAAGGGCCCATCTGTATGGGTCAAGCTGCTCTTCACTTGTCTTCTCTAGTGGGAAGCTTCTGATCAGTAGACTTAAGAGTTATTTCCAGTGACCTAGTGTAGAACTGCAAGTTGGAAGTTCTTTCAGCCAAGACTGTCCAACAGGAATTCATGGACTGTAAACAGTCTATTGAGTTGTCCCATGCTTCAGCAGTTTACAGGAAGTACAGATTATTAGAAGAGAGTCAGGCTTGATTTTTGCTTATGCCTCTGTCACAGTTTGTTGCTACTGATTTTTTTGAAGGCACAGATACTGTGTCTATCCACCCAAGTGATGGTTTAGGTACATGCTTGGGCTCTATGAAGAAATGATCTTAATTGCTGATGCCAATTTTTCTCTTAAATATGTTTTATGTAACATTGGTGGTACCCAAGATAATTTTACTTGGTAAATGATAAACAATGATTTTTAGTGTTGTTGTTATGTGCTCATTTTAATGTGTATTAGAATTATGTAACCAGCATTTCAGACCCATGATTTCTTCTATGTCACTCTTCAAGACAAGGCTAATAATAATACTTAGAAATGGCAAAACTATGTCTGTGATGCAAGCATAACCATTTTTTTGTCTTTTCACCTTCCAATATAACAAAGCTAATTATCAGGATATTCAGCTTGAGATCAAGATAAGTATATATGAGATTTTCAGAAAGAAAAGTTACAGGGTGTTAATCAGTTCAAATGACTTGTGGATTTAGATTCAGCAAAGGTCAAATCATTTCTCCTAAAACATATCTGCATGCAGCAAAAAAAAAAAAAAAAAGGATATAACATAGTTAACCTATATACAGCTGTAAATTTTGTTTCCAGGAACAGCAGTGTAAAGAAGTACAACAGTCTTAGTCTGGTTTACCAAAAACATGAATATATTTCCAGGAGGCATTTTTCTAAATCTGACTCAAAAAAATGGATATGTTGCTGAAAAAGTAACTATATTTTAACTTAATTTCTGATTGTTTCACAAGGAAATGAGGACAAGGCCTCACTGCCCTATTTTTGTTCTCCTCCAAGAGCTTTCCTCTGCCCTTGAATAAAGCCGACCTCCACTTCATGGAACATAAAGCTCATCATGATCTAGCCTCTGTCTGTGCTCCAAGCTCACCCTTCTCCATCTTCCTCTTCATTCACTATAACTTGGACACCTGAGCTTTCTGAAATTCTGGGCTAAAATACTCTTTCTCTAGGAACTTTTCACATACTATTCCCTCTGCCAGGAACACTCTTCCCTCAACTCTTTGCGTATCATTCTCTTCTCATCTTAACATATCAGCTTAAATTCATTCTCTCAAAGAGCATTCCCTATAATGCTATTCGAGAGAATACCTCCACTCTGTATCACTTTCTCTCTCCGCTTTTTGTTCATTTCCTTCATAAGAAATAGGTATTTGCTATTTTTTTCTTTAGTTACTTTGTGTATGTGTATGTATGTGTCTGTGTGTGTATTTCACTCTCTC
>NW_006783110.1:1390672-1400986 GCF_000442215.2 Lipotes vexillifer | reverse complement strand
CTTTCCCTTGAATTAAAGCCATTAGGGCATGAACTGCTATTGTCTTGTCCATCATTTTTTCCCCTTAGTAGCATACCCAGTGTCTGCACACAGTAGGTCCTTATTAAATATTTTTGAAAGGTTTAATGAGAACGTATCTTATTGGTAATTTTCTCTATTTTGAATATTTCAATCATCCTATTGATATTCTTTGAATAACTTTTTTCAATGCAATATTAGAACATAAAATAGGGCAAATTATGCTTTGTCTCTTTTTATTCATTCAAAACTAAACTCGAGGCATGATTCTCAACACTCGGGTTTTGTACCTTAGCTTTGCATTGGGAGAGTATGATGAATCTCTCATTTGAACACAAACTCATACCAATTTAAAATCCTAAACTCCAGGGTGGCAGGAGCCATCCTCAATTTATAGTCTTAGCAGTGCAGTTTTTCTTACTGTAATGTGTTCTTTGATTAATTACCCAACTAGTAACTAACTAACCAGTATTTCCTTCAGTTTTCTTTGTTGAAATTTATTTTTCTCTTTGACATTTAGGTTTTTCTATCTTCCTTGTGTCATTTTTCCATCGATCATTTTCTCTTTTACTTTCCTAATGAGTCACTTGAAAAGATCTTTTATCCCTCATCTTCCAGCACACGTGAAAGAAAATGTGTAGCATCTCAACCTGTTTGTTGAATCCATTTTTTTTCAGTTCAATTATGTTCTCTGATTTATAAGTTGTGCATTTTTTACATGAAAATGTCTTCTTTCTTCACAAAGCCATATCATTCCAACTACCCCTATTGTATAAGTTAATTGCTTTATCAATTCAACAGATTTGTTCAACACCTCCAACATGGCTGACACTGTCCTAAGCTCTGGAGAACAGCCGAGAACAAAATATTAAGTCCATGTTTCCATGGACTTCCAGCTGGATAGGGACCTTCTAGTTAGAACATATGTTCATGTACACACACACAAACACATCTACACACCTCTATCCTGCATAGGCCTGCCGAAATGTATGGATCCTATACAGGGGAAAAGGAGAGAATGTATATTGAGAGTTAATCAGCAATACTTGTTACATTATTACTGTATTCTATTAACTAAATCCAGGAAATAAATTACAAAAATGTCCAAATAATTAAGAATACACTATGTAATCTCTGGGATCCAGGAACATATAATCCAGTTAGAAAGAAGAAACAAAGGGCAATTTAACTAACAACATGATCTCTTATCATAGTGTAATCCCCTTCAAAGCAGGATTTCCTCACCTCTGTCTCCAACCTCAATTCCAACTACTACGAGGACTTTATGCTCTAAGTATTGACACTTTTCTGGGAAGTACCATGCCCTTTCACCATCCTATGCCTTTGCAGATGCTGTTCCAACTTTTTGGCGTTGTATTCTTACCTGCAAAACTTTTCTTCATCCCTCAAGACCAACGTCTACTGATAATACTCAGCTCAGACCCTGGTTCATAGAGGTTCTCAGTAAATGGTGTTGAATGAGTGAGTGAATATAGAAACAAACGTATGGTTGCTATGAATGCTGCATCAATGATGCAAATGCATAAGTCCTCTAGGTTCAAAGTGAGAGAGAGACAGTGCTCAGGGTAAGTATTCAGAAAGGAAAAGAACTATTCTTAAAAAGTGTGACAACAACTTTGTATGTCAGAGAGTGAGAAACCATTTTACAGGAACAACGCACATGTGATTTAGAAGCAATATGACAACATATTTACTTTCTTCACTCTTCGTATTTGTACTCTGCCTAATACCCATGATGAAATTACAATAGCCAGTTTCCCTTTGCACTGAAATGTCACTTAGGCTACCTACGGTATATATATATATTAAGAAAAGGATCTAGTACGTAAAGTGTGTGACCTTTGTTTCCTTCTTGGAAAATACATTTGTTTCCCTCACAGCTAAGTGAATTTTCCAAATTAAAGACTCCTGATACATGTTGATAGGTTCAGTTCCAACTCTTAATCTTTAACACCCTTCCTGGTTATTTATAAAGAAAAACTAAAGAATAAACTTAAATATTTTAGATTTATCAATGCAGTCCATTTTGAATATACTCACCTCAACATATAATTAGCCTAAAATGTTGAGGATGCCAATATTTACATATCACAGAAGCAACTACATGAATAACATAATAGAAATAAAATCACAAAGTTATTTCAACCTTCTCAAGGTAAAAGTTTATGAAAGTGGAGGCAGACTGGTGCTTGGGTTGGGTCAATGTGTTCACACAGTTCTCTATCAGCAGAATGCATTTTCTGTCTGTTCCAAACATTCTCTGCTTAGTTTATAAAATTTCTGTATTTTCCACTAACATGTGAAACTCTAGTTCAAGCCAGAGTTTTCTTGCTTTAAGACTGAGACCTAATTTGAGCCTTGGAATTGCCTCCAAATCTGTAAATCCCATGCTGGATGATTCTGAGCTTGTTAGTGGAGCTGCTGCATCCTGTGCAATGTGAGGAGAAGTATGGAGGCAAGTCATGACCTCTGGAGTCTGCTCATGCAACTCCAGAATTCCGTGGTTCTGTGAGTGGTTTTATAAGCTCCTCTAGGCACCCAGGAAAGGGTTTTCTTCTCTTTGGAATTTTTCCCAGGCTTGACCAAGAGTGAATCTCCAGGCCTTGAATTTGCTACCTAAAGTCCAGATCAATATGTTGTTAAATGATTATTTTCCCCAAAATGGTAATGTCATGACTCATACAAATATATAATGAACACTTATAAACATTTTAATTTATTCATTAATGTGGGATTCAGCAAGATGTTATTACCAATAAAATGTTGACCTCATTTATACAGGTCAATCAAAATTCTGAAACACATTAATAAAAATATGCAAGACAGTCCTTCCATGGGTTAATGATCAATTGCATTCCATCAGATGAGACTGACTTATATTTCTATGAACAAAAGTTATTTGCATTATTAGTTTTCCACAAATATCATTGTAAAAACACTGAAAGACAATGAAAGGTGGAGACAGAAAGATGTGCAAGATAGAAGACTGAGTATTCTTTGAGAATATATTTCACAACTTTTCCATACAGAGATCCCCCAACTTAATTAGAAAATCACATCCCTTTTTTTATCCTAAGTTATTCAATCACCTTGCAAATTTTAAGACATATGCTTCTTATCAAAATAGATATTGTCAGAAATTTCAAATTTGAGAGATGATAGAATATTCATTTCATTTAAAGTATCTCTTTTCAGATTGATTTTAGAAATAGAATCTTTTGTTCAGGCAAAATGTAAATCACTTAAAGATGGAGCTCCCCTGGTTAAAGTGGGGGTTTGGAGAGTTTCTAAAGCATATTAATAGCCAAAAGGTGGAAACAACCCAAATGGCCATCAACAGAAGAAGAGATAAGCAAAATGTGGTATACACATACAATGGAATATTATTCAGCCATAAAAAGGAATGAAATTCTAGTACATGCTCAATATGGATCAATCTTGAAAACATTCTTCAAAGTAAAATAAGTCAGACACGAAAGTACAAATATTACATGACTCTACTTATATGAGGTATCCAGAATAGACAAATTCATAGAGACAGAAAGTACAATTGTCATTACTAGGGACTGAGGGGATGGGGGAAATGGGGAGTTATTACTTAATAAATACAGAGTTTCTGCCTGGGATAATAAAAAAAATTCTGGAAATGGATAGTGGCACTGGTTTCACAACATAGTGAATGTACTAATGTCAATGAATTGTACACTTAAAAAACAGTTAAAATGTTAAATTTTATGCATATTTTACTACAGTAAAAATACCAAAAAATCAATGTGGTTATAGTTTTAAATCCTGACTCATAATAAGGAGTGTATAAAAGATATCTCATCTTTATTGACAGTTTATTTTACTTATTACTACTACTAAGTCCAACATATTGCCAGTTAGTTACAAACCTAAATCCCTCCTTGTATCCAGATTTTCTAACTCCTAACCTTTATTCTTATTGAGATCCTACATAGATCTTAACATTTTTTACTCCAGATCTCAAAGCTTTATAAGACAGTAATAAAAATGCCCATGTATCTACCCAATATTAAGGCTTACTATATAGCTATAGTAACCATATAGTACTATATAGAATAGTAGTATTGGCACAGGGATAGACATGTAGGTGAAAGGAACCAATACAGAAACAAGAAATAGTCCCACACAAATGTGCCAAACTCATTTTCTACAAAAGTAGAATAGCCATTCAATAGAGGAAGAATAGCCTTTTTTACCAAATGCTGCTGGAACAACTGCACATCCATAGGAACAATTGCACATCTGTAGGCAAAAATACAAACACTGACCTAAACTTCACACTTTATTCAAAACTCAAAATGGATTACAGACTTAAAACATACAATATTTTTAAAAATTATAGAATAAAATCTTCAAGATCTAGGGCTAGGCAAGGAGTTCTTAGACTTGACACCAAAATTATAATCCGTAAAAAGAAAATTTGACAAATTAGACTTCATCATTTACACTTTGAAAGTCCACATAAAGAGGATGAAGAGATAAATTATAAACTGGGAGAAAATTTTTACAAACCACATATCCAAAACGGAGTAGTGGGCTTCCCTGGTGGCACAGTGGTTGAGAGTCTGCCTGCCCATGCAGGGGACACGGGTTCGTGCCCCAGTCCGGGAAGATCCCACATGCTGAGGAGTGGCTGGGCCCATGAGCCATGGCCACTGAGCCTGTGTGTCCGGAGCCTGTGCCCCACAATGGGAGAGGCCACAACAGTGAGAGGCCCACGTACCGCAAAAACAAAACAAAACAAAAAAAGTAGTAGTATTTAGATTATATAAGGAATCCTCAAAGCTCTACAGTAACAAAACAAACAATCCATTTATGAAGTGGGCAAAAGACATAAAGAGATATTTCAATGAAGAAGATACAAAGATTGCCAACAAGCCATAAAAAGATGTTCCACTTCATAGTCATCAGGAAAATATGAAACGAAAACCACACTGAGACTGCACTGCACACCCATTAGAATGGCTAAAGTAAAAAAATGGTGACAACCCAAATTCTGGCAAGACTGAAGAGAAACCAGATCACTGACATGTTAGTGATCCAAATATAAGATAGTAGAGACACTCTGAGAAACAGCTTAGCAGGTTCTTTTCAAATTAACAATTACCATATGACCTAGCAATTACACTCTTAGGCGTTTATCCTAGAGGAATGAAAACTCATATTTACATAACAGGCTGTACATGAATGTTCATAGGAGCTCTATTTGTAATAGCCAAGAAATGGAATCTTACCAGGTGCCATTCAACAGGTGAATAGTTAAGCAAATGGTGGTATAGCCATAGCATTGGATACTACTAAGCAGTAAAAGGAATGAACTATTGATACACACAATAACTTGAATGAATCTCAAAGGCATTATTCTTAGTGGAAAAGGTCAGCCTCAAAAGATACACAGTGTATAACTATATTCATATAATTTTAGAAATGGAGGTTAGAGAAGTAGGGGGAGATAGGTTTGGTTATAAAAGTGCAACACAAGGCATCCCTGTAGTGAAGGAACTTTACTGTGGAGGTAAATACACAAATCTATACATGTGAGAAAATCTTATAGAACTAAATCCACATCCACACAAGTACAAGTAAACCTGAGAAAATCTGAATTCACTGGGTGGCTTATATCGATCTTAATATCATAACTGTGAAATTATTCTATAGTTCAACAAAATATTACCATTGGAGGGAACCAAGTGTGTATGACAACTCTGCAGTTTTTCTTACAACTGCATATAAATCTACAATTATCTCAATGAAAAATTTCAGTTTAAACATGAGACATCTACAAAAAAGAACATTCAAAAGAAGGGAAGTATCTAGGAAGTTACAAAAGCAATAACAGAAATTAAAACAAAAAATCAACAGAAAAGTTGAAGTAAAAAATTGGGGGAAAAGTCAAGGAATTAACAGTTCTGTCCAGAAGGTCAAACATCCAAATATTATGAGTCTAGAAAGAGCAGAGAAAATACAGAGAGGAAATTATTAAATAAATAACAACAAAAAAAAATTCCTGGACTGAAAACCTCAAAATAATTCAAAATAAATGTGATGTATAAACGCACAGAACAATAAGTAAAAAATACCAGCAGCAAGTCATGCCATGCTGATTTTTCAGAAAGATCAAGAATAAATTCAGGATTCTACAACAGTTTATAGTGAGAAAAATTAGGTCACATATAAGAGACCGGGAATCAAAACACCATAATCCTCACTCAAAAGTAAAAAACAAGTAATACTACAAAATTCCAAGAGGAAATATTTTATCGTCTAAATTCTGTACCTAGCTAGACTATCAATCAAGCATAAAAGTAAAATAAAGGCATTTTCAGGCATTTGACGTAACAAAAAGTTTAACCTGTGGTACAACCTTTTATTAAGGAAGTTACTGGAGAATGTGCTCTACTGAAACAAGGCAATAAGCAAAAGGAAGTCACAGGAACCAGGAAATAGGCCCCATCACCAAAAGGAAAAAAAAAAATGGTGAAGGAAATTTCCAGGATGCTTAGAACCCACCACAGAAGAAAGAGTCCAGTCCAAATTGGAGCAGGAGAAGGAAATACTCTGTAAACATCCCTCTAAATCATCCCTCTAAACTGACAGTTGAACTGATGTATTTGACCCACCCTGTGAGAGGCTTACCATTCTAACAGAGTTCAGGAATTAATTAGTGATAAGTAGAAATAAGCACAAGCCAACGATGACAAGACAGTTAATACATTCTGGTACACTAGAGGATTGAGCTTTGAACAATATAGACAGAGACAGTATACACAGTCATCATAATGCAAACCCTGTGTAGTCATTTAAGCAAGACAAACGAAAGACAATCACACTGGCAGGCTGGAAGGAGGGAAAGTATGAGAGGGTGAGAGTGTGTGTGGTGGTGGGGGGAATGTGGGGTGAAGGTCATGGTAATAATGCCAAAGCCTCATCTTTCATATTTAGCAATCAGTAGAAAATAGCTGCAACTGAATTTTTTTTCAACAGCAGTATAAATATGTTTTAAATATGGATGTAAATAGAACAAATAGCCAAATGTGTTGGGAATGAAGACTTTGAGGATAGCAATGTGGAGTGGGGAAGTGTGGAGCAGAGGCTACTATTTTTAATTATCAGCCCTTTAGCATCATCTTAATTTTTAACCATTCATATGTCTTTCTTTGATAACACAATAGTTTTTTTAAATATAATGCAAATAATTTTGAAAGTTTACAAAACACAGAAAAAAATTAAAATTACTGCTATAATCCTGCAATCCAGAGGACACCACTGCTAAAATTGGGGTCTATTTTCTAAAATGATGGTACAAACTTAGAAAAAAGAAATAGCTGATTCAAACAAACACAAAACATTCAATTATAGGATTTAAAATCTTCATTTGGAAAATAGTGCTTAATCTTCAAGCACTCTTCCGAAAACACTAACAATTACAATTGACACTGCAATTGACACTAGGAAAATCTTGGCAGGAACTGAACTGAGTAGCTTGGAAAGGAATCACCCACAGCTGTCCCTGCCTGCATGTATTCAAATTTGACCATTAAACATGAGAAAAACGGAGGACTAACTAATTGAGAATGATAATCAACAATCTACCTTAGGGTCACTTTTGTGGAAGTTAATTCATTTTGATTAAGCCTCCAAACCATTAGGGTTAAGCTTGAAGCAATATTGCACACACCTACTATTTCCCTCTAACAGATTATATAATGACTTATGTTTTTTAGTCTTTTAAATTCAAAAATGTTATATATATATATATATATATATAATATCCAGTTACTTTTATATCATATATTTAAAATGTTCCAACTTACTGCAAAATTACTACACCCTAATATCCTATCTGCACAAGTAACAGATCTTACCTCATCTTATCTTTTTACAAGTAATTTATAAACATATTGGCTGCACTTTTGTTCAGATGACCGCTGATTTAAAAGTGCAGTTAATATGCCCCATTCTTTTCCCTTTAACAGAATTTTGTCACTTCCTTGCCATTAGTTGTAGAATAATCTAACTTATTTTCCAGTCTCAGGTTTAAGATGTTAACTTCCTTATTTAATGTTGCTATCAGTGACCATAAGGTAGAAACTATTTTTTTTTTTTGTGTGGTACGCGGGCTTCTCACTGTTGTGGCCTCTCCCACTGGGGAGCACAGGCTCCGGACGCACAGGCTCAGCGGCTATGGCTCACGAGCCCAGCCGCTCCGCGGCACATGGGATCCTCCCGGACTGGGGCACTCTCAACCACTGCGCCACCAGGGAAGCCCAGGTAGAAACTATTTTATCCCTGTCTACCAGTGCTGATATTTCAATCTAGGCAAGGCAAATTTATTGAGGATTTTGGGACTTTGGGGTCATTTCTAAACATCTCCCATAGTCCTGAGAGTGAAAATGTGTTTTTAACAGTACAAAATCAACAAAACACCGAAAAATTAGCCTGCCAACATTTTTCTACTTGTTAGATTTGTATTTGATTGCTGCCTGGGGATACTGTATAAATTTCCTTAATTTATGCAAACAATGCTAAACAAATCACACAACAAAAACAATCATATTAGGGCTTCCCTGGTGGCACAGTGGTTGAGTCCGCCTGCCGATGCAGGGGACGCGGGTTTGTGCCCCGGTCAGGGAAGACCCCACGTGCCACGGAGCGGCTGGGCCCGTGAGCCATGGCCGCTGAGCCTGCGCATCCAGAGCCTGTGCTCCGCAACGGGAGAGGCCACAACAGTCAGAGGCCCGCTATCGCAAAAAAACAAACAAACAAAAAATCATATTAATGATAAAATAAATTTTCTTGAGCACTGGCACTTGGAATCAATTTTTTATTACTGGATATATAAACATATAGTTAAAGAAGTATATAAGTGCACATAGATTAATATTTGCTATTATTAGAAATATACTTTCTCATCCCAGAAGTTACATCCTTTGATTAAATGATAAGCTATCAGTCTGGTGGGAAAGGGATTGGGAAGTAGGTAAGTTTATCTACCCACAAGCTAGTCCACCTAGCAAAGTCTTCGTTCAAAAATTGTACCTAAAAGGACATTAACCAGAACAGAAGAAATTTATTACCACAAAGGTCCTATATGTAGAATATCTTTGAGTTTCTATGTAAGTCATATTTTGATCACATTTTGAACACATATGATTTTACCCAATTTGAGGAGTCCAGATGTAACTTTTGAGAGAATGTTATACTTTTGAGGAATTTGTAACACACAAGGGGTCCTATGATGACTCTATATTTCTGTATGCTCAGCCCTGGGCTATTTTTTTATTGCCTACTTAGCCCAGAGAAATAGAAATAAAAGCTCAATAGATGTTTCCCTGACCAAAGATACAGAATGATACTACAAGGCTGCAGCAAACAAGGTTTCCATACAAGGGCTCTTCACAATTAAAGGCCAAGGGTAGCCAACATCACAGAGGTTTCTCAAATAACCTACAAATAGTCAGAAATATACCATCAGGTCTTTTCTGTTGTTTTTGTTCATTCTGGGCGAAAAAATAAACTAGCTTAAAATGACCACTTGCATACCCATAACTGTCTCTCTTCTTGGCTTCAGACCAGCATAGCCAGCTGCTGATTCAACACATACCTCAAAGTCAATGTACCCTTAAAATTTAATTCATGAGTTCTCCCACCCCACCCTGGCCCTCTCCCTGTGTCCACTATCTTATTAAATGACAGTCTCTGAAGTGGAAACCTGAGAGTCATAGTGATTTCCCAAAACACCCACATCAAATTAAATCCATCCACTATACCATCTTCTCGCTCATTACCAAAGTCCAGGTCACCACTCAGTTTCATGTGGAAAATTATAATACAATAACTGTCCCTTTTTGCTTGAAAAGCCTTCCATAGCTTCTATTGTTCCTAAGAAAATGTCTAAAACACTAACAAAACCTGTTGATGAAAAAATTGACAGTCAACGTAAGAAAGAAATGGAAAATTTTATTTGAGCCAACCTGAGGATTATAATCTGGAAGACAGTCTTTCAGAAAGCACTGAGGACTGCTCCATCCACTAGAAGTCAAATAACAGTAATATAAGTTTTTGAGACAAAGGGTTATACATCAAAGTAACATACTGACAGTTTACATAATCCAACAAGGTGAGTAGTGGGTCATCCAGACCCCTTAGAGAATTGAGAAAGGAAGAGAATTGAGAAAGGAAGAGAATTGAGAAAGGAATGTTTTCTCCTTAGGAGTTACCTTGCTGGCTTCAGGAGGAGTTGTTTTT
>NW_006783110.1:1372050-1390659 GCF_000442215.2 Lipotes vexillifer | reverse complement strand
TCCTGTATCTTCCAAGGGGCTCTAGTTAATGTATAACACAGATACACAATGCACACTGAAGGGGAGGGTGTAGTGGCTCAAATGGGCAGAGAGAATTTTATATTTAAAAATTTTCTTGTCCTGCCTTAAAAATAATTTTGTTTCATCAAAACTAATAACCTTTGTGTCATCTGGCCCTTGCCTACCTCTCTAGCCTCCTTTTGTGCCATTGTAACTTTCTCTACCTCAGATACAGGATCCTTCTTTCTGTTCCTGTATTGTGCTAAGCTGACCCTTTGCATGTGCTGTCTCTTTGCCCTAAATGCTCTAGTGGACATTTTCTCTCTCCTTCCCTTAACTTGTAAGACTTACACATTCCTAAATGCCCATTAAACCAAAAGCCATTCCCTCAGACGAGACATACCTCCCATGATTACACTCTGAGACCTTCGATTCTTGCTTCTCAGAGACCCTACTTAGTTGAATTTTTGAATTTAAGTGCTTAAGGTGTCTGTCTTCTGTTATACCTTTTCTATAAATGACTTGTGAGTAAATATATTAGGCTTTGCTGGGCATATGGTCTTTATTTCAACTATTAAACTTTGCCCTTGAGAAAGAAAGCATCCATAGACAATAAGTAAACAAATGGGTGTGGCTCTGTTCCAACAGCTTTCAGCCATAGTTTGCTCATCCTTTCATTACATGGTGTAAACACCAGGAAGGTACTGGGTGTGTTTTGTTTCATTCACTGTTGTATCTCAGTACTCACTGCAATACCCACAGTGGTATTGGAGGGTGTAAATATATTATCAGTTATGAGGGTGTAACTATATTTTCAGTTACGCTTCTAATCTACAAGACAAAAATTAAAAAGAAATTGTTTGACAAAGGAGGTTCCTCCTAAATGATCTAGTGATTATTCAGACTTGCTCTTGATATGCCTGAGTCTCATTAAAATTCAAAGCACAAAAGGTTAACTAATTAGTGAGGGTACCTGTACCTATCCAGAAGGTCCCTTAAAGAGAACAGAAATGGGAACTAAAGAAAGGAACTCTGTTCCAATATTCTATTTTCACCTAGCAAGAAAACTGATTGGAGCAACTAGAGAAATCTTCCTTTTTTAAACTACTGGACTGAACACAGAGATAGTAATTGTAAAAAGAACAGCTACAACAAAGAATCATAAAGACATTCACTCCAAAGCATGGCCGAAAACTTCAGTAGTAGTCATTAGGCACTTAAGCTTCACTTTAAAAGTTTTGTTTTGTTTTCCCAGAAAATAATAGTTTCTGGGATTACCAGTCAAGGTGATGAATTGAGCTAACACAGGTATATCCATATCTTCTCAATTAAGGCTGTTTGGGGGAAATATACAAACAAGCTTGAAGGTAAAGGAGGAAAATATCCATGTACCGGAAACCCAGCAAGGATGGAAGCTATGTGAACCATGGAGAAAGGGGACTAGATATATGCCCTAGGGGCTGAAGTTTTAAGCCAATCTTGAAAGACAACAGATTCAGAAGATCTTATTTCTCAAGTCAGGGAAATAGCACTTGGCTCCCTCTATAAAACTGGAGTCTAGGAAATGGCTATTACTTAAGTGAATGGTGACTTGAAATTTTCTTTTCAGCCACCAAGTTCTAGCAGCTTGAAACATGTGTGAACATGTGTGGAAAAAGAGAATGCCCTACCCACACCAAATAAGAAACATAGGACAAGCAGTGAGCAATGTTGGGGGGAGGGGCACAGGCAGGCAGTGGCAGGTGGGGTGTGTAAATTGACCCCACCCTTCAGTTACAGAGCCCTTAAACTGAGAAACAAACCTAAATATTGGTTCAGATTTGATGAAACCTACAGGGTCACTGGAAAAGGGAATGAGGAAATTCTCTAGAGTATACCTATGGAAGAAAACTACATATTAATAAAACAAAATAGAGTCCATAGAATCAATAAACTAGAAAATTTACAGTCAAAGAACTAGACTACAGAACAATTTGAAAGGGATTTTTGAAGTTAGTAGGTTTCTTTCTTTTTTTGTTATTTTTATTGGAGTAGAGTTTATTTACAATGTTGTGTTAGTTTCAGTATATATATATACATACATATATATATATGTATGTATATATACACACACAATGGAATATTACTCAGCCATATAAAAGAATGATATAATGGCATTTGCAGCAACATGGATGGACCTGGAGATTATCATACTAAGTGAAGTAAGTCAGAAAGAGAAAGACAAATGTTATATGATATTTCTTATATGTGGAATCTAAAAAAGGGATACAAAAATAAAATAACTAGGTTTCAAGAGAGCAAAAATAGAATCCCAAAAAAAGAGAATGTTATAAAAGGCAGGCAGATATAAAAAATAATCAAGGAAAAATAATATATAAAATATACTCATTTAAATAAAACATTCAATAACTACAACTGTAGAGATGCTGAAGAACAAATTACTATAATGAAATAAAAAATCACAAGTCTCTCACAGAGTAGCAGAAAGTTATAAAGAAACAAACAGTATAAAAAAGAAGGTAAGAAAAAGAGAATAAGTAGAAATTCCAGAAGGAAATATTAGTGAGAATGGGAGAAAAATATACAGATAATTACAGAATAAAAATGTTTAATAATTGGAAATATAATTCTTCAGACCAAAAGTACTTTGGACTAAAAGAATTCCAAAGATGAGTTTTTATACACTGACCCAGATGTAAAAATTATTAGCAAAAAATTCTTAACATTTTCCACATGGGGAAAAAAAGGCAATACTCAGAAATGGGTACCTGAGGACCACACCTGTCAGAATGAACACAGGTCCATTCAAACTGGATAGCAAATTCATCATCAAAACCAGAAATGAGATAACAATAAAATAATAATACTGTCAAAGTGCCAAGGAAATATGTATATCAGCCTAAAATCCCAACAAACAAGCATGAAAATAAAATGAAGATGTGTTCAGACATAAGATATGCTAAAGAATTTCTACACACTAATGTGCACTGAAGGGATTACTAAAATATATATTCAGGAAGGATAAAAATTACTCCACAGGGCTTCCCTGGTGGCGCAGTGGTTGGGAGTCCGCCTGCCGATGCAGGGGACACGGGTTCGTGCCCCGGTCCGGGAGGATCCCGCGTGCCGCGGAGCGGCTGGGCCTGTGAGCCATGGCCGCTGGGCCTGCGCGTCTGGAGCCTGTGCTCCGCGGCAGGAGAGGCCACAGCAGTGAGAGGCCCGCATACAGCAAACAAAAAAAAAAAATTACTCCACAAATGGAGACTGAGGAAAAAAAAGAGTATAAAAATAAAATCTACCAAACATCTAAGGAAGGAATGATACCAATTCTCTATAATCTCTTCCAGAAAGTAGAAGCAGAGAGACTTGAGTTACTTCCTAACTCAATCTATGAGGCCAGCATTACCTTAATTCCAAAAACAAAGATATTACAAAAAAATTAAAACTACAAACCACTCTCTCTCATGAACACATGAAGATGCCATCAGAAACCTACTAGAGTTAATCAATGAATCTGGCAAAGTTGCAGGATACAAAATTAATGCACAGAAATCTCTGGCATTCCTATACACTAACAACGAAAGATCAGAAAGAGAAATTAAGGAAACAATCCCACTCACCATTGCAACAAAAAGAATAAAATACCTAGGAATAAACCTACCTAAGGAGGCAAAAGACCTGTAGTCAGAAAACTATAAGACACTGATGAAAGAAATCAAAGATGACACAAACAGATGGAGAGATATACCATGTTCTTGGAATGGAAGACTCAATATTGTGAAAATGACTATACTACCCAAAGCAATCTACAGATTCAATGCAATCCCTATCAAATTACCAATGGCATTTTTTACAGAGCTAGAACAAAAAATCTTAAAATTTGTATGGTGACACAAAAGACCCCAAACAGCCAAAGCAATCTTGAGGGGAAAAAAATGGAGCTGGAGGAATCAGACTCCCTGACTTCAGACTATACTACAAAGCTACAGTCATCAAGACAATATGGTACCGGCACAAAAACAGAACTATAGATCAATGGAACAGGATAGAAAGCCCACAGATAAATCCACACATCTATGGTCAACTAATCTATGACAAAGGAGGCAAGGATATACAATGGAGAAAAGACAGTCTCTTCAATAAGTGGTGCTGGGAAAACTGAACAGCTACATGTAAAAGAATAAAATTAGAACACTTCCTAACACCATACACAAAAATAAACTCAAAATGGATTAAAGACCTAAATGTAAGACCGGACACTATAAAACTCTTAGAGGAAAACATAGGCAGAACACTCTTTGACATAAATCACAGCAAAATCTTTTTTGATCCACCTCCTAGAGTAATGGAAATAAAAACAAAAATAAACAAGTGGGACCTAATGAAACTTAAAAGCTTTTGCACAATAAAGGAAACTATAAACAAGAAGAAAAGCCAAACCTCAGAATGGGAGAACATATTTGCAAACAAATCAACAGACAAAGGATTAATCTCCAAAATATATAAACAGCTCATGCAGCTCAATATTAGAAAAACAAACAACCCAGTCAAAAAATGGGCAGAAGACCTAAATAGACGTTTCTCCAAAGACATACAGATGGCCAAGAGGTACACGAAAAGCTGCTTGACATCACTAATTATTAGAGACAGGCCAATCAAAACTACAATGAGGTATCACCTCACACCAGTTAGAATGGGCATCATCAGAAAATCTACAAACAACAAATGCTAGAGAGGGTGTGGAGAAAAGGGAACCCTCTTGCACTGTTGGTGGGAATGTAAATTGATACAGCCACTATGGAGAACAGTATGGAGGTTCCTTAAAAAACTAAAAATAGAATTACCATATGACACAGCAATCCCACTACTGGGTGTATACCCAGAGAAAACCATAATTCAGAAAGACATATGAACCCCAATTTTCATTGCAGCACTATTTACAGTAGCCATGTCATGGAAGCAACCTAAATGCCCATCAACAGACGAATGGGTAAAGAAGATGTGGTACATATATACAATGGAATATTACTCAGCCATAAAAAGGAATGGAATTGGTTCATTTGTAGAGACGTAGATGGACCTAGTGACTGTCATACAGAGTGAAGTCAGAAAGAGAAAAACAAATATTGTATATTAATGCATATATGTGGAATCTAGAAAAATGGTACAGGTGAACCAGTTTGCAAGGCAGAAATAGAGACATAGTTGTAGAGAACCAATATATGGACACCAAGGGGGGAAAGCGGGGGCAGGGGTGGTGGTGGGATGAATTGGGGGACTAGGATTGACATATATACACTAATATGTTTAAAATAGATAACTAATAAGAACCTGTTGTATAAAAACTAAATAAAATTAAATTCATATTAAAAAAAAAGACAGTATTACAACATGCGTAACAGCCAAAGAATTGGTATCCATCTCTTTAGTTCAGACTTAACACATTTAGATTTTCTGGTGACATCTGCAATCTTATCTACATCACATACCATCTAAAGCTAGGGGAGCGTCAGCTGAGCTAGATTCTTCAATAGATCAAACAATGTGTGGTATCCTCTAGAAAATAACATTAACATTTTTAACTGCTGTGAGACTCACCCCTAGACAAAGTCAAATTCCACCCTAAAGTGGGCCCAAAGCCACTGGGAGAAAGGGAGCTCTAGAAGAGAGATGGAGATATCTATGTTAGTTGGTGCCATTTTCATCACTGATGCAATTCATGCCACCACCAATAATGCCTGTTGAACGTAATCAGCTTCATCCCGAGCTAAGAAGGAACCCGAATCTGTATTGCTCTTGGTTTTCAGAGCCAACCAAAATTAGTGCTGCTTTCTCTGTAGAATTAATCTGCAGAAGAATGAAGAAAGCTATTTGAAATAGTTTTATCACTATTCTAATAAACTGATGTATTGATACTTTAAAAAAAAGAAAAACTTAAACCCCATTCTTATTAGTAAATAGCAGCTCCTACTTCTAGTTTCTCCAGCCAAAAGCATTAAGACTTATTCCTTAACGCCTCTAAACTCTAGACTTTGTAAAGAGCACCTACAAATCAATAATTTAAAAAACAGTCAATCAGAAAAGAGATGAAAAGTGGAAACCAGAACAGCCAATAAATTATGAAAAGTCATCCAACCTCACTAATATTGAAGAAATGAATTATTAACACAACAACATTTCACTTAATTTACTGAAATAGTAAAAATTGGTATGTCTGATAATATTAATTATTGGGAAGATCTGGGGAAAAAATGGTTCTCTCAGATATAGCTTGTAGAAGCATAAATGGATACAGTCACTTAGAGGATAATTTGACACTCAGCAGTGAATTTAAGAACATGTGTACCACATGGCTCAATGCAGCATTTGCACATCTGAGTGCATACCTAATAGAACTCTTACACACATATCCAAAGAGACACACACAAAGAAGCATTTCTCCTTAACAGCAAAATTAAGGGAATAACCTCTGTGTGTACAAGTAGAGAAATGGATAAAAACATTCATATGTTAGGACATGATCTCAGGATGGAACATTATAAAGCAGAGAAACTATGGATACATCTCAAAAATATAATGCTGCAAGAAGTAAAATGATCTATCTATACATCATCTTTTAATGTGTGGCAATTAAAAAATACACCAAAAATAATACTCTTGGATTGTTTGTGAATGCATTCCTCTATGTATAAAATGATAAATAGTAAATGTATGGTATTAGTTGCCTCTGGAGTTGGAAGAAGAATAGGAATGTAGATGTTGGTAAAAGGAAAGGTTAGCCATATCTATAATAGCCATAGTATATAATAATCTCTTTAGATTAAAACCATTTAGAAGCAAATATGAAGAAATGTCAACCACTATTAACTCTAGGTGTTGGATATATTATTGTTTGTAATTCTGTGTACATTAACTTCCTCAAAAAATAAAAATAGTAACTTCTCTACATAAAATTTACTCTTGCTTTTGTATTCATTGAGCCTTAAGAAATAAGCATCCTTGACTATTATAAAGTTTTCCTTCTATCACATATGTATTTTTATGTGTACTCATTTCCCTATAGATGACAGATGTAAAAACAACACAAAGTGAATACTGAAGGTGAATGTAAAGCACAATAAAGTGAATATTAAGATAGTGTAATTTATCTTAACTTACTGGTGTGAGTCAGGCAGGTGTGAGAGAGAGGGGTGAGGGAGAGACCTAATCAATGATACATCTATATATGGGACATGGAAGGGCAGTTTCTTCCCCCTGATCGCTAAGTTTTCAAGGACAGCAGAATCTTCTACTGTGCTCTGAGTCTCAGTATCAGAGAAATTACTGAAGAGCACGGACTCAATAACCACAGGAAACGGTTGTGCTGTGCTTCTCTCTCACCCGTTCAGGGTCTATTTATGCACTAAGCGCTCTTCTGCAGAGATGGGCCCAGAAAACACAGATGGGAGATGACTCAGGAGAGCAGGATGGGCAAGAATTGCCACGTTTAAACTATGTGCTCCATCAGATCCCACAGTTCTCTCAGGCTGGAAGAGTAAACAAGTCCAGGAGCTAGCCTGTTGTCCATGAAGTAGGTTATTCTCATTAAGGTTTTCTATGTCAGTATAAAGGACCAAAAACCAGCTGGAAATCAATATAACTGGTGTGCCAATCTGACATTGCTCGTTATGCAAACTCTAGCCTCCCTGGGCTCAGTTTTTTCTTTATAATGACAATTAGAAGAGTTGATACTCAGTCTGCAATCTATTCTCAAAATGACAAGAAGAGAGTTTTCATTTTGTTTCTGTTATTTATATACTGTGAGAGGAGGATACCATTTTATAGATCATTGACAATAGATTGATGATAGATCAACAGATGTATGTGTGTATACACACATATATATGTGAGTATACATATATGCGTGATTGAATGTGTGTGTATATATCTCTATTGTAAAATGGATGTAACAATGAATGATGTACCTTCTCTGGTAGAATGTGATGACAACAAAATTAAGTAATAGTTAAAATGCTAGGGAACTATATTGAAATAGTACTTTTGGCTGGATTTTGTAGTATAAAAATTGGTCTGGAGTAATATTTGCTAATCAGAAATATTTTAAAAACATGAATACCAGTTTTTCAGTTACAAAAATAAGCATTTCATTTTATCAGCATTTTCACATTAATTATTCCTTTTACATGTGTTTCTTACCAATCACTTGAGAGAATTTTCCATTTGATTTCTGCTTCTTCATATGACTAAAGAAAGTTTCATATTTCTCATATTTCTCCAAGTTTCCCTTCCTTCCCTTCCCCCTCCACCCTAATTTTTCTCTCCTCCTTTACCAATATGTAGACTTAGCTATAGGAGATACTGGGAATACTTTTCTTCCAGCAGATTTCCTAGAATAAAAATGGCAGTATTCTGGACTCCTGAAACAAAATGTAAGTCTTCGCTAAAATCTTTTACAAAAGTATGAAAAAGTTTATTTTGGATACCTATCTAGCTTCCCTTTATGTAATCCTGCTTTCTTTCCCTTGCTTTCTATCACAAATCAACTCTCAGGAATACATTTGATAAGTTCATTGATGGATATAACGGGTAAACAATATATAAAAGGGATAAATACATATGTTCACTGCAAGGGTTGATTCATATGTTGCTAATATTCACCCACAGTAGTAACTTAAAAATAATTCTGAGCTTGTATCCATGCTCACTAGGATTTTAAGTCATGAGTTACAATAACTCCTTTCACAGACACTGGCTGAAGTCATCCTCTTCCAACAGTGTTTGCATTCTTTCAAGGTAGCAATAAATGGTGTGTTAGACCCCTACTAGC
Source organism: Lipotes vexillifer (assembly GCF_000442215.2). NCBI lineage: Eukaryota > Metazoa > Chordata > Mammalia > Artiodactyla > Lipotidae > Lipotes > Lipotes vexillifer. The sequence continues at coordinate 1,381,832 of NW_006783110.1, read as the reverse complement.
TGATGGAGAAGATATTTGAGAGGAAAGAACTTTCTTAGGTTCTCCCATCCTTCCTAATCGTTTTTAAATTCTGGTTTCTTAAACACAAAAATCTTTCCTAAAATAAATTAACTGTTTTTCATTTCCATAAAATTAAATCACTAATTTACTAAATATTCTTCCTAGCACCTTTATGTAAAAATAAAGATAGAAATCTCATAACTTGTAAGCCCAATATGACTGTCCTCCAAGTAAAGCAGCTGACAGGCCACTTCACCATAGTTCAGAGTTTTATATGTTAGCACTGGCATCTTTGACTTTTTTTGTCTGTCTTATAAACAGCTCCAGAAAAATACTGCTTTTAGTCTGACAAATACGCTATCCAAATGCTCCACATCATCTTCATAATTATCTGAGCCAATAAAGGGAAGCGAATTTTAAGCAAAAATACCGTGGCATCACACATATGATGTGTTCAAGATGCAACCATATGTCAAGTTGTCTAACTGGAAAACGATGAGGTTATAGGGTTTATTAAATGTCCCTGTTCAGTGAGGCATTCCCTGACCAACATGTCTCAAATAGCACCCAGGCAACCCTTACTATCCATCCTCCCTGGCACGTTTTGCTTTCTAACACAAATCATTATCTCCATAAATATTCCATTATTTAACAAAATATATTGCAATCACTTATACTATTGTCTGTCTACTTGGTGAGAATATAAACTTGCATGACTAGAGCTCTGTGTTTTGTCTACTCTTGTAGCCACAGCACCTAGAACATTAACAGTCAGGATAGGCTTTTGATAATTTTTTGTTAAATGAATGAGTCCCATCAACATTATTAAAGTATTATACTCTGGCTTTTAGCAGAGAAGCCCTGGATCTCTCTGTTTCACTTTCTCTGTTCTTATCAGGATTCTGGCAAAAATAAGGTAGTAATCAAGGCTGCTTCCTCTGGAATAAGCCCCAGACATTTCTTTTCATTCTTGGTCTTTCCTCTTCTCTGAAATGAAAGCCTGGCAGCTGGGTCCTGGCTTAACAGGCCTGGGCAGCTGACTTAGCTCCATAGTATATGTGCACTTGAATGCTCCCTTCCTGTTTCTTCATTCCTATGTTTTTGACACTCGCAGGTGTGTTCTGGACTAGCTTTATGGTCTCCAATGATGGCGGATATTTAGGTGTTATTTTAGGAGGAAAAAACTGGTCATTATATTTTAATTTATTTAAGCCAAACAGAATACGGAAACAGAAGTCTTACCAAAAGTCCAGCATAAACATTGGAGTTCTCTCTGGCATTTAGAATGAAAGCCCAGGAAAGGATAATTTGTAAATAGCTTAGGGTTATAAGTGTAAAAATATAGCACAAGAACACCAGAGATAGCTTCTTTGTCTGAACGTGGGTCAGGAAAAGCCCTCCAAAGTATTATTTAAGGCCATCAATGAAAAGACTGGTGGATCGACTAATTAAAATTTTAAATTTCTGAAGAGTAGGATGTATAATGAAAGCATGATTAGAAACCTGGGTAAAATACATCAATGAGCAAGTCTCAAAAAGATATACTGTGATCAATGGAAAATAAAATATGTTTAATCTCACTAATAATTAAATACATTAAACTAGAATAGCAATGAAATATCAATCTTTTAAATCTTTACACACCCAGAAAATAATGATAAATTTCAATGCTGACTTTGATATAAAAATGCACTCTCATAAACTCTTTTCTGGTCAGACTGTAAATTAATATTAGCTTTTCTAGAGGACAATATGTAAGTATGTATCCAAATTAAAATATGTATATCGTCTGAATTTAATCTATAAAGAAATCACAGATAAGAACAAATATGTATATATATAAGAATGTTCACTGTAATATCGTTTACATGAAAAAATGTGTGTAGCAACTTTCCAACAGCAGTAGTGGGTGGGTTAAAAATTAACTTAGTACTTTTATATAATCAGGTATCATTGCAGCCAATATAATGAACAAGAAATGGACATGGAAAGATGTCCATGGTGTTGAATAAGCTATCAGCTTATAGTTTACACCTGTAGGTATGTTTATAGATGAATTAAAAAGTCTTGGTAAGGTATTTACAAATATGTAACAGGAGCAGGACCCTATGGGGCTGTCCCAAGAAAGACTCCCCCGACACACACACCCATGTTCTCCACCTTCCTCTTGTCTGTAGAAAACTTTAGTCAAAAAATAAATTTAATCAAAGAAGTGAGAAAATGCAGAAACAAAGGAAAGCAGGCAAACATGACTTAGCCATTAAACAAAGTGGAGGACCTTTAGTTCCTCCTCAAGGGCTCTAGATAATATTCTGAGCCATCTCCTTTGAGCTGTTTTACAGATACTGAAACCCTCACCAGGTGAAAAAAGTTAACTCTATGATGAACAGACTGGAGCCATGACATAAGCTGCTCCATCTTACACAATTCCAAGAACAGGCCTCAAGGAAATGGGAACAAACCATCCCCAGAGTTGAAGATTAACTGTACCTAAAACAATCAAGATGACACTGATCAGACCACTGCATGACCAGTTTCAAGATGACAGAGCTGACTACGTTGTTTTGCATGTAGCCTTCTCTCCCCACTTATATGCCCCCAAAACTCCCCTGTAAAAGCTCTTGCCCACTGATTGGCAGTGAGGAGTTGATTCTATGGGGCATGAGTCCACCTCCCCAGGACTGCTGGCTTCCTCAATAAAGTGATCTTGCCTTTTATCCAATACTTTGTCTCTCAGTATTGGACTCTTGAGCGATAAGCAGCCAAACCTGAGTTTGGTGACAAATATACATGTATTAGTAATGGCTGTCTCTCAGTAAAAAGATCAGTGGTTGCCAGGGATTGGAGGGGGGAAGGGATAAATAGGTGGAGCATAAAGGATTTTTAGGGCAATGAAGATCCTCTGTATGATACTGTAATGGTGCATACATATCATTATACATTTGTCAAAACCCACAGGATGTACAACACCAAGGGGGAACTCTAATGTAAACTCTGGACTTTGGATGATAATAATGTGTCTGTGTCAGTTCATCAATTGTAATAAATGTTCCACTCTGATGGGGCAATGTTGATAGTGGAGAAGGCTATGTTATGTGTACAGGCAGGGATATGTAGGAAGTCCCTGTATCTTCTCACTCAATTTTGCTGTGAATCTAAAACTGTTCTACAAAAATAAATTCTATTGGTGATAATAATAATAATAATAATAATAATGGTTGTCTCTGAGGAGTAAAGTTATGGGGACTGGGAGAGAATTTAATTTTCTGTGTCGAATATTTTTGGTTTGATATAACTTTTATATCAGACATTTATACTTTTCGATTTTAAAGGATATCTCCATTTTGAAAATATTGTTAGCAGGAGAGGACAAAAGGCAGATGACCTAACTGAGAAACCAAATCCAGGAGCAGGTGAAAGCTGGCTTGTCCATGTGTTTCTTAATACTATTCTCATTTCATGCATGTCACCTAAATATCAGAATCTACTTCCCCTATATATGTTCTCATTAACATCCAGCAACCCTTTTTTTTCTGAGATTCCTGAACTATTTGCCTTTGTTTTGCACTAGATTTCATTCTTTCCCCCCTCTCCCTCCAGCCAGCATCTGCACAATGATTCAGACAGGAACAAAAGAGGTATCCCCCAGGAGAGCCAAGACAAAGGGCAGCTCCCCTATGTCCAGGGAAGGCGGTTGCTAAATACACTGCAGTTTGGAAGCACTGGGCTTAGGAGGAATGAGCTTGTCAGTAGTTCTCTGATTGCCTACTTACAGTTAGGCTGGATTCTTTGAAACAATGAGGTCGTCTAGTCTCTAGAAGGTAAATCCTAATCATTCCTGAGCATACATGACATATTCCTTATATTATCCAGTGGATGTGAAAATTGGGCTATATCTTTTGGTGGTGCCTTTTATTTCCTAGAGATTTTTTTTTTGTTCATGTTATATTTCTAACTCTTCCTTCTATACTATATGCTATAGGTAGGTTTTTCTTGCAAAAAAATAATAGCCCCAAAGTTGCTTAGGAATGTATTTCTATTTTTTTATCTTCAGATAAACAATCCTTTGAAAGTAAGCAAAAGAACTTCCCACTGTTATGTTTTTAGCTTTCACTGTTCCTTAGTAGAGAAGCTTGACACAAACCCTTCAGTCAGACATGTAGGAACATAACATGAAATGAGGCTTGAGAAATCTGGCTACTGTTGAGAGATTATAAAGAACTACCATACAGTCCATTTTTTTAACGTGGTGAGCTATAATATCTGGGGATGACAAATAAACTTCACAATGAATATATCTGTAAAAACCATATAGAGGTATAATTATATACTTGTGGATTAATAAGGATACAGACGGGGACTGCTCTACTTAAATTGTCAACTTCTACATTTTCAATAGATACCAACCAAATTATATTCATTTTACTCTATCAGAAAAGGAGGTCAATCTGCCCACTTCCTAGAGATGGCATTAGCATTAGTGCCTGTAATTTCAGAATCTTTATAGATTTGTACATTGGTCCCTATCTACAGAATACTACTCACAATGCTTGGCTTAGTCTTGAGATGTTTTGCAAGCATTATTTGTCTTATCCTTTGTAGCTCTTAGTAAAACAAAACAAAACAAAAAGACATACTCAGAAGATGTAAAGTTCTACTAAGAGGAGGCTTACAATCTCAATAGGAAAGACAGCTGGTGAAAAATTAGCAAATACCTTCCATGTATATGGGGATAAATCTTTCAGTAGTGAGAATGACTCTTAAGGACAGCAAGCAAATCTTTGAACAAGTATGGGGCACTGTGCCTGTGCCACCAATAACGGCAATAATGCCACAACCTCCCAATCTGTCTTCTTCTGTGTTTACCTCCACCCTCCATTCTCATTCTGAACACAGCAACAGACTGATCCCAACACAATAACACGTCACTCTCCTACTCAAAATCTTCCAGTGTCTTCTTTTCTCATTCAAAGATCTAATAACTGCCCCCCAGCCCCAGTTGCCCCATCTGGTACTTCTCGCCCCACCTAGTACTCGGCTTCCTCTTGCTCAAGCTGTTTCACCACACTGGTGTCCTAACTATTCCAAGAACTCACTAGGCACACTTCCACCTCTGTGCCTTTGCACATAAGATTTCTTTTCCTTGGACAAATTTTGTTCCACATACACACATGGCTTTTTCCCTTTCCTACTTCGAGTTTTTCCTCTGATATCATCTTTTCAAAGAGGCCTTGACATTCAGTCAAAACCATAATACTCCTTTCTTCCCCATCTAACTCAGTGTATCCTCTCCACCTTCTTGCTTTAGTATTCTCCACAGTGCTTACCAGCACATGGTAAACGATATACATTTACTCATCTATTTGGTTTCTCTCTCCTTCCTTTGGAAGTAATTTGCCTGAGGGTGAAATTCTGTCTGTTTTGCTTAGTCCTGGATACCTAGCACACAGTAAGTAGATACCCTATAAATATTTGTTAGAGAGATAAATATTTGTTGAATGAGTTAATTAATGAAGAATGAAGGATGAGTCAGCAATAAAGGAATATGATTTGTGAACTGGATTTTATGAGTAGAGCTAGAAGATAAAGGTCCATTTGAGCACCTATTAGCTTAATGATAATTTAAGAGAAGGCTACGGCTCTAAGGAAGAGCAGGCCACGTGGCAAAGGTCAAAGAACAGCAGAGATCATCTGGGGGTGTTTACCAAGCTTAATAGATTTTTCAGAGCAGACAAAACTACTCTATTATATATCTTTAAAGCCTAAAAATATATATTGGCTCAAGAATAACAACATCTGAAAATACTCAGCTTGAAAATATTGAGATGAAAATTTTCAGACTATTGTCAGTTGCCAGTCTCTAACCCACATCCAATCTACCAACAAAATCTAATTACTTCTTACCAATTTCACCATTATCCCACCAGTCTAACCCACTACCATCTCTAGTTGAGATGTACATTAGCCTCCTAAATAAAGTCTGTGCTTGTACTTTTACATTCCTAAACTCAGCAGCCAGAGTAATAACACTTAGAATCCTAAGCCCTCACCACGCCTAGAAGGACCTACAAGATACAGAGCCTGACTACAGCTCTGACTTCATTTTCATACCTTTTCCCCCTCCCTCAAGGCCATTCAACGCACCAAACACAGCCATGCCTTAAGCTGCTCGCACCCATGTTTTCCCTTTTCTGGAACATTAATCCCCCAGATATATACACAAGTTAACACCCTCACTTTATTCATCACCTCACTCATGTTTTTTTTCAAATATCACCTCCTCGGAGAACTCTTTCCTGACCACCAAATGTAAAACTACAGCCCCTATCATTCTTTAGGTCATTCCATATTTTACTTTTATTTATAGTCATTCTCATTTCCTAACATTAAAGACATATCTCTTTCTATACTTTTATTGCTGTGTCCTCAATGGCCATGACTGTACCAAGTTCAGAGTAGATGCTCCAAAAATATTTATTGAAGGCATGAGTACTGAATGTAATTCATGGAGAACCAGCAAGGTGAAGTTCATTTTAGTCACTATTCATAGGAATCAATGAACTTTAAAAATGGATTTATAGGGCTTCCCTGGTGGCGCAGTGGTTGAGAGTCTGCCTGCCGATGTAGGGGACACGGGTTCGTGCCCCGGTCCGGGAAGATCCCACATGCCGGGGAGCGGCTGGGCCCGTGAGCCATGGCCGCTGACCCTGCGCGTCCAGAGCCTGTGCCCCGCAATGGGAGAGGCCGCGGCAGTGAGAGGCCCGCATACCGCAAAAAAAAAAAAAAAGGATTTATAGCTTTTCAGAGCCCAACATGGTCATAATTAGAAGACTTTTTCACATGCTTAGGTTGATGATGACTTCCTGCTCTATGGGAAAACATTCAGAACCACTATAAAAGTTGCTGGAGCTTTCAATTCTGCAGGTTTACTGAAGCATCATATGGGAACGTATCTACTTTTTCCTCAGTCCTAGCTTAGTCTAAGTAAAACTGACTCAACACAAGCAAACAAAAAAGCCAAAAAACTTCAAATTCCAAATTAAACAGTTTCTCCTCATCTGTATTTAAAAACAACCTTGTTTGTGACCAAAACCTTATCCATGTGTTTCTAGAAAAATGTGCATTTATGAAAAGACAGAAATATTCAGGAGGAAATCAGGCATTTAAATCCCAAAATCTCCTTATAGGAAGCATTCTCTAATCTTATATAACTTACATAAAATGTTCCCCTAATCTCCTACTGTATAATGATTTCTTACATTTAAGGTAATAAAAAGGGAATTAAGTTGCATGTTTTCCATACTAATTTGGGTCTAGTTTAAAAAAGAAATCAGAAAAATAGAATACTATATATATCTAATGTGTGTTCTTTCTTAAATTGCTGTTTTCCTATATTCTAACTTTTACAATAATAAAATAAATCTGCATATTCTTTCTCTCCAATCTGAATAAAAAGTTCTGTGCAAGTACTTAAGGAAACTTCTGTGACTGTAAAATGTAAAGATCTCATAAAGCATGTTTCCAAAGCAGAGACAGGCATTTCTGAATACGTTTGAACTAGGGTAGAAATGAAAACACCCAGATTCCCCAATCCTTATGCAACCTCTCTAGTCAGTGAGTGCTGCTGCTATTTTTCTATCACAAGTAGAATTTCTAATAAACTTTTCCCACTGGAAAAGAAGAGCAAAGACATCACTGTATATCAGGTAGCTGGCTCCAGCTACAATTGCATGGACTTTAACTGATAAACAGCTACATTGTAAACGATCTCCATGTACATTTTACATAAAATCATTGATGATGCTTTTATGAGTACTCTTTAAAATAAACTGCAATGTATTGACTGAATATTAAAACATTTTCCACTCAAATTCTTCTTCTGCTTTTAACCAAACATTCTTAGTATAATGTCAAAATAACAAGGTCTGTCATCATTCAATTTTTACAGTATCACTTCTAATAAACAGAAATGTAAACAACATAAAATCCATCAGGCAAACATTTACACATTTGTCTCGACCACGTCAGGATATTCTTGGAAAATCAGGACAACACTGTGACTCTCAACTATTAATATAAACTGGTGAATTGACAGGTAGGCTGACATTGCCTATCCATAGAGCCTGAAGGGTTCAAGAACACCATTTGCAAATGTATTTTCCAAATTTTCATAGGTGCTTACTCCATGTCACACCCAGTCGCAGGCATCAAGACTACACTACTCATTGAACAGACATGGCTACTGCACTCAAGGATTCCAAGCCATCACTGCATGACTTACTACAATTACATGTAGACACACACACACACACACACACACACACACACCTCTCCACGCAGGTGTTTTTTGAACTTTTTCAAAGGAAAGGATTGGGCAGTTTCAAAGTCAATGCTTACTGCTCAGAAAAGCAGAGGTCATGAATGTTTCATTGATACATCTCAGATGTTATCTTTTATGAATGAAGTGTTTCTATGCAACTTGATTGTGAAAATTATCTGCCTACGGGAATTCAGAGAAAAATGAAAACTATTTTAAGTGGGTGTTTCCTGCATGAAAAAAGGATTATGATGCTGCATTGTCAATTTCAAAACTGCAGTTTTTGAAAAACTCATGCCCACAACCACAGCAATGAAAATGCCATCAGTCATGTACTCTTCTTACACCATGAAACTTGGCCTGAAATTAATTTTTGGCTAAATCTACATTTCTGATTAATTTTTCCAATGCAGAAAGTGTACAATCATGACATTTAAAGAAATGAACATTGACGCACATTGCCTCAACTTAGAGAAACAAGTAAGAGCAAATTTCATCATGCTTATAATATATATAACAAAAGAGTGTTTTTGTGTGAATGATCAGTTAAAGGGTTTCCAAATGCATTTTACTTTTCCTTGATATGCATTCACAAACCCTGTTGACATTAATGAGAATTACTCAAGTGTATTGAGAAAGAGTAGGCCTTCTGTATATACTCATACATTGAAGCCATAAATTTGCATACTTTTAAAGAAACCCATTTGATTATTTTAGTGTGAAGTTGAGTTAAAATCACTGGCACACATTGCACGTGGTAGAGAGAAAAATATGGTTAACAGGGAGAAAAGGTTCAAGGCATTAAGTAGCTCAAGATATACTTCCCTAAATTGTGAGTTTTCCTTAACCACCCAGGACAGGAACTGGTTTCTTAATTATCTTTTCTTACTAAATGAGAATTATGTTGTCACTGTGTGGAGAGAGGAAGGACCACAAAATGGTCTCAGTGGCTCTTTCCTGGCTGTCTGGTAAGAAAGTGCAGCAGGAGAGACTGCCCGTGGACTCAACTTTCCACAAGGTCTCCAGGTGCTGGAAGCAAACTCCATCTGCAAGGCCCCTGTCTTGGTTTGCAAGACTATTCCCATGCTTACAAAGACCTCCTCTTTATGCCCATCCTATAAAGAAATGGAGTGTAACGAGAGCTGGATATATCCAGCACATGCCTAAGTGCTCCTATCCATAAGACTATGAGACCATGTGAGCTTTGGGCATCCCTGACCCCTCTACCAGTGACCCCAGCTGGTATCACGGGACAGTTGCCCAAGCCTTCCACCAACACCACCTGCCTCAGAATCTTTTTCCAGAGAATAGTTAATTTTTCTTGGTGAGTATTTTACAAGTTCATTAGATGAAAGTTTGTCTGTAAACAGAACTTTCAGTAGAAAAAAATATATACCTAACTTGGTTTTCTCCATCCTAGGAAATCAGAGGCTCTGCTACCTACATTTTTTTTTTTTTTTTTTTT
>NW_006783110.1:1355918-1371971 GCF_000442215.2 Lipotes vexillifer | reverse complement strand
CGGGGCACGAACCCGCGTCTCCTGCATCGGCAGGCGGACTCTCAAGCACTGCGCCAGCAGGGAAGCCCTGCTACCTACATATTTTTAATCAGGACATAGGCTTCTAACAGAAGGAACAGTGAGAAGAGAAATTGGGGTGAGTGACAGCAAGCATAAAATTAAAAACACATTTGCCGTTACATAGGATTTGCTTATTGCAGTTTTTAGCATCTTTGTGATGCAAATAAAAACAAAAAGATTGAATGCCAGGCAAGCTGTTGGAGAGAGTCTGGGACAGTCAACATTATCTACAAATACTTTTGAGATAAATAAAATTACTTCAAATAAATATATCTGAACACTTTAGAATGAATATCTCCTGTCCCATATTCAGAATTAAGATGAAATACTAATCAGCCTTTCAGGTTTTCTACTTAATTACTCAAAATCAAAACAAGCGGCTAATCTTTGTTTAAGCAGAATTCAGCCGAGCAGGATTTGACACTGATGCTTGAGCCACATGTCTGAGGACACCAAAGCCACAGCTCTCATCTAAAAAAATTCAGTATATTCATTTATTTCAGTGTGCCCATTTGGACAAATGACTGATGATCCTTCAGCTGCCATTTTAAATCACAGCATTTCACAGTACAGTATTATGGCAGCTTACAGCTTTTGATAGAGTTTTCTACTAGGAATACCTACCACAATTATGCAGTTCACAAGAAATGCAGAGGAAAGGTGTTGCTACATCCCAAGGCAGAGTGAAACTCTGATGCAGCTATGTGAAAATCTGCCAGTACTTCATGATTCATTATTTTACTAACTACAAAATTAAGTCTTAGGACCTAAATGGCCATATGATGTTTTATGCATTTGGATTCTCCCTTCCACACTACATACTAAAAACAGGAGAAGGTCTCTGCTGAAGGCATCTGTAGATTCAGTACTTTGAGGCTGATGATGGCTACTCTGGGCTCCAATTGCTGTGGTGATATGTAGTGATCCCCAACCTTCTCAGCCATCTATAACTATTCTACTATCTGCTTTAATTATGAAGATGGAGAGGAATTACTTTTAGGAAGGTATGTGCTAAGAAACCGTTATTTCCTTTAGTTTCCAACATCTCAACAGTAACGCAATTTGCTGCAGTTGCCAGTTTCCCGAGACTGTAAGCAGAGAAACCTGGAAGATCATCACATCTGCGGGCATTTGAACCATGAAAAAGTTACTATGTAGCAAAGTGCTGAAGAATCTAAAGAGGTTGATAAAGCCAAGGGACTTCTGCCCACATACAGACAGATAATGGCAGTGCAGTTTATTTCATCTACTAACTGAATGTATTAGAACTAGAAAGATCGTGGCCTTGAAGAGTCAGACACAACTGGGGAGACAAACTCACTCTGCTACTCATGGGTTAAATGATCCTGGGTTAACCAAAGATGCAGTTTTCTCACCTGCAAAATGTATGTAAGTATATTTCTTCCAAGAAGTTTTTTAAAAAAATATGAGGGATAGGGATTCTGGCACTAGAGAAAGTGAAATAATTCTACGCAGTAAGTAAACTCAGACCCATTGAAGCTAAGTGAGAGATTGTTTACGATGGAGCCAGAGCAAGATCCCAGATCCCTATATGGGGTATAGTCCTCCCTGTAGTATACAGAACTACTGCGTGTGTGCATGCATGCGTGTGTGTGCATTTAATTCAGATGACCTGAGGCTGGTGCCACTTCTACTTAGCCAAGATGGTTATCTCATCCCCAGCACCATTTCCTCCTTTCTCTGAATCTTTTGGATTCCCTTTTTCTTATAAGGAAACTTGAGATTGTCTTGGCTAGGAACACTGACACTTGATCCTGTTCTGAAACATGTATGCTTTTCTTTCTTGGACATCTCCACAGCGGGAAACCCTCCTGTCTATGGTGTAATTGCTAAGCATCGCCATATTAACAATAAACAACATAAACAACTAATTTGGGTAATTTTGGTCAAGTCCCTTGGCTTCTGTAAGCCTTGGTTTCCTCATTCTTAGAACTCAGGGATTATTTTTTTATAAAATCCATCATTAGCCGGAAAAATTTAATATTAATACAGCATATCAAAATTTTCACTACAGGTACATCAAAGAACTACATATAAAAGGAAAAATATAAAACTTTTAAAATAAATCTAGGAGAATATTTTATAACCTTACACTTCAGGAGATCTTAAATAACAGTAGATACTCATAAGCCAAAAAAGAAAATGTAGATATCTCTCCATGAAGAAATATATATATATATATAAGGCGATAGACCCCATAAGCAAAGTCAAAAGATAAATAAAAGATTAGAGGAAAACACTTTAAAAACCTACAATATCCCAAATAAACAAAAAAGCTCTAAAATGGATAAGCTACCCACTATAAAAATGGACAAATGCTATGAAAAGGTGTTTTACATATCATAAAATGCTAAAGAATCACAATCTAAGTAATAGAGAAATATGCAAATTATAAAAACAAGTAAGTACCAAACTTTTGTCCAATAATTTGACAAGATCTTTAAAGATACAACATTCAGCCCTGGTAAAGGCATAGGAAAATATTTTCTCCCAGACACTCTTATTAAGCTTATAAATTATGACAAATTTTTGGAAAAAGTCATCTGGAAATATCTATTAAACTTTAAAATTGCCTACCCTTTGCACCAAAAAACCTACTCTGGGAAAGTATACAACTGAAATGAAAGTACAAGTACATCAGGTAGATGGATGGATAGATGTATGGGTAGACAGATAGATAGACAGATATAGATAGATTTATAGTAGCATTATAAGTAATAGGAAGAAAACTGGGGACAGTCTGAAGTACCCATTTATAAAGAAATATTTTGATTAATTAGGTCATATCCATTTAAAAAATTCTCTGAGCTCTTAAAGAGGATTAGACAGATTTGTATGTATCAACTGGGAAAAAAGATTACTATTGTTGAAAAAAATACAAGTTTATATATATACTATTTGATCATGACATTGTTTTTAACTATATGCATAAATGTATTTTATATTTTTATAAGCAAAGAATATAATAATGGAAATTTGGGGATTTGTACAAGTCAGTCCCTAAGGAATTCCCTTTGAGAGGTAGGCTTAAAAGAACAAAATGGGAACATATCTGTTTACAGCAGGCATTCCTATATTGTTTGGATTTTTGCTACAAGTGTGTAAGACTTTGAAACAAATAATTTGTAAAAAACACACACATAGTGTAGTAAGGACTTGAGCAGATATATGTGCAGAAGGCTAATGGAGCACAAGAGGAGTGATTCACCTTTCTGGAGAAATCAGGGAAGTTATCATATTGAAGGTAGCCTTTGAGCTGAATCCTGGGAAAACTTTAGGAATGTAACTTTCATTGGTTTATAATTTTGGAGCTATGGGATGCAGGCCTGACCCTCTCATTAACTCCTTTGATATTTTGATTTTACCTTCTAAATATCTCTCAAATATACCCCCTTCTGCAATCCAATAACTTTTAAGCATATACATATATATATATATATATATATATATATATGTACTCAAACTCACTCATAATAATCAAATTCAAATTCAAATGGTATATCACACATCCAATTCAGATTGGAAAAGTCTGATCATCAACATCAAAAAGTGTGAAGGTAACAGTGTTTGGATAAGAGATGAGGAAAAAAAAGCAATCACATCCTGTGGGTGGGAGCATAAATTGATACAAACTCTATGGAGGGCTGTTTGGCAAAATCTGGGGAATTTAAGATTTGATACTACATTCAATTTCTAGGAATGTATCCCACAAATATACTTACAAAGGTATACAAATGCACATGGTCAAAAATATTTATGGCAGAACTCTTTGTATTAGCAAAGGGTTAGAAATAATGTAAATATCTAACCTTGTGAATAAGTTAAGTAAATTACATCCGTAACAGAATACTATCTAATCTACTAAAGAGGAAGGCAGAATTATCTAATGATGTACTACATAAAAAACAAAGTAGAGTGTATTAGTCTAATTTTAATATATATATATGTTTATCTATACTTATCTATTTCTAAGTACATACACAAATACCTACATATAAACATGTACACAGAAACATCTGTATAAACATAGACTCTCTCCCTGAATAGATTTATAACAACCTATTTACTGCTTAAAGAACTTCAGTAGCTTCTCACTACTTCCAAGGAAAATAAAAGTAAATTCTCTACCACATTTGCATGTTCTCTCATGTCTTGCTAACTGATAAATATCAAATTAAGACACTACTCAGCAATCGTCTTTAAAGAATTTCAGATATATTCAATACACTGGAATATAGACACACCAATCTCCCGCAGACCTCTGCTTCCCACACAGATTTGCTATCTCCACCACTATTCTGTTCTTTATTCATCCACCCTCTATCATGTCTACTTCTGATGACTAGACTTCTGAAAGATTGGTTTATAAACCAATAAACCACATAAAACTGCATCTTCATTAAACAAACCACAATCACTATCATAATGTCTATTTTATTTTCTTACTGCTATGTATAACTATCTGAAATTAATGTGTTTAATATCTTCACTGGCCACTAGAATGCATGTTTCATAAGGGCAAGGACTGTATCTGGATTAGTGTATCCCCACTGCTTAGAACAGTGTCTAGCAGGTGATAGATGTTTCTTCTATATTTACTGAATGAATAAATAGGAATAGACCAAAATTTTTTTAAAGAACTATATAAAATAATTTGAGCAATGGAAAGAATAGAAGCAGGAAAAAATGAAGACTAGAATGAGGTTTTTAGTGGGTGATGAAATAAAATTCATATTTTATGGCAAAACAAGAAAAATTTAAAGTTTTTCTTTGCCCATTTGGGACTCCTCCCTTCCCTTTAGTGTATATTGTGCATCTGCACTAACCAGATATCCTTAGGAGATAACCTTCCTTCCACAATGACCCATGACCCACCACTTGCTTTGTATGTGTGGATCTGGATTGTGGAAACTGTCAATAATGTACAGCCCTCTGTTTCAAAAACTTATATAACTTTGCTTTCACCTCTAAGGGGCAGAACGGTTCTCACAGCTTTATGAAAGGCAGTTCCCAGGTTATAATCCTCAGTTTGGCTCTAATAAAATTTTCCATTTTGTTCTTAGATCGACTGATTTATTTTGCATCTACATGGGTGATGTTTTGCCCAACCAGATTCCCTTTACCAGGCCAGCACACCCATCCCTCAGCTGCTATAGATGTTGGTTGCTCACAGCTCACAGCTGCCTCCTATCCAGAGTTTCACCCTGACTAAATGGGAGCCAACAAGCTACTTGACTCACCCCAGGGCAGTCCACAGCCAGCCTCTGGCCCTTTTGCTCCCCAAAGGATCTGGCTAAAGCTAGAATCCAAAGGAAACTACATATGTGTTTAGCTCCTTGCCATGCTCTTTCCTAACTTCTCTCACTCTTTTTATTTTGAGGGCTCTGAGAGTCCCGATAATAAAGGAATGGGAAATTTCGGAAAGGGTTATTTGAGAAGATGCACTTGAGAAACAAACTGCAGATTCACCTGAACCCTCTGTTCATGCGGAAGTGAACTAGCTTTCACCTCTTGTTAGAAGAGAAAGTCCTCTCCCCTCATTCCACCCTTGCTTGAAGACGACATAAATACCTCAAATGAAGCAAGGTTGTTCCTAAGACAAGGCATGCCCTCTGCAGGATTTGTCCCTCCTTCCCCCTGGCCATCAGATCCATAAATAGGGTAAAGTCACAGCATGGCCCAAATCAGAAATGCTGGGCGTGCCAAAGGAGAGGATTACATGTTGAAAGATCTGTAGGACCTAACCTGTATCTAGCAACCAAAACCAGGAGAGTATCCCTAGGAGTGAGCCTTGAGGATGCTAGATCAAGAGTGAAGTACTATGAAAGCTGGGTAAGAAAGTTTATCAATTAGGGATTCTCTTCCATGACACTGCCATTAACATACCACCCTCTCAGTTTCTTACTGGGCCATTTTTCCCCTTTCATCTACCTATTTCTCCTAAGGGAATCATCCTGATCAAATGAATAAATGAATGAGTGGCCTACAGCCCCTATCAATGGTGGTTCAGTGGAGACTATCTAGAGCCACTGAACATGGGGAAGAATGCTCCCTCAGGAAATATCCTTATAGAGAGAGTAACACAAATTAAATAGTGCTTGATAAACCTATTTAGAAACAGAATCCTTTCCTACACAGCAAACTCATTCAAAATCTACCTCAGTTGTCACCTTTTCATGGTCCTTATTCTCAACCCCTGAAGAATAACTGTTCTTTCATTTGGTTTCCCACAGCATTTTATTCTAACCTATTTATACCACTTAAAACACATTATATAGTTACAGATGATGTCTAATCACCTTTATATTCCCAGCATTTAACATGGCATGTAGAAAGTGTCATATACCTTCTTATTAAATTTAAATATATGCCCTCATGTTATCAATAATAACAAAGTTAACATGTATCAAGAATTAATAGGTAGGTTTGGTTGTTGTTTTGTTAGATATCTCCCCCACCCCCAACCTGTTTTTTTTGCACTGATACTTTATTAGAGTTACATGAGTTTTTAATTCATGACCCTATAATGTATTAACTGGTAGAGTTTGACCAACCATGTTGGCAGCCTTTTCCAAAGCAAGAAAAAAAAAAATTATTTTACCTATTTTTTGGAATTTTTTATTTGAAAAATTTCAAGCATTAGCAAAAGTAAAGAGAAAATTATACTGACTGTTCTTCTTCAACAATTACCAACTTCTGGCCAGTCTTGTTTCACATATTTCCCAATTACCCCCCTACATAGTTATTTTGAAGCAAATTACAGACATCATATTATGTCACCCATAAATATTTCTGTACATACCTCTAAATATTAAGGACTATTTTTTAAAAAAACTGTTAAAAAAACAGAATTCAACTTAGTAAATTTTAAAGATCATATTGGCTTTATTCAGTAAAACATGAATCAGGCAGCATTTAATCTAGCATATAGAAAGGAGCTCCCAGGAACTGTACAAAATGAAACACTTTTATGGGCAGAAAGAAGCAGGAACAAGGAAGTTACACTACGCATAAAAGCAGATTGGTTATGGCAAGATCACTTTCTTTTAGGGGATGACGGGGTCTATCAGGCCAATTACCTAACTAGTGCTGATGAGGTGATTCCTGACCTATGACTCCATTTCTGAGACAGCCAAAACTATAATTAAGCGTCAGTTTGGTGACATAGGATTTAGCACAAGCAACTCCATTTGGGGCATGTTGTCTTGTTTTTAACAAAACATAACTGCAATACCATTATCACTTCTAAAAAAAATACCTCAATTCATTCTTAATATTATCAAACATTCAGTCAGTGTCCAATCTTGGGGGGTACTTTTGAACATTTCAGTTATATAATGGAGAGAAGAAAGTAAATGTCTGCTCATTTTGCACAAACTAGAGTGAGAATATTCATTGTTGCCAAGGACATAGCTTATTGAATTCAAATAATTCTGCAGTGGAATTATTCACAATAAGAAGTTAATATATCACTTTCACTATCACATCAGAAAGAGAGAAACAAGAGTAGAAGTGAATGTTCCAGGTTCTTCTCAGCTGGGATTTCCAGGGAGTCCCAGAGAGATGGTATTCAAACTTCCCCCTCCACTGATGATCACAGTCAAGGGCTGATTATAATACAGGAATGTGGGAGTTACATATTTGTGCTAAACACCCAATTTTACCTCTTTATTATGTAATTACTGATTACTGGAAACTAAAGCTAATAAAGAAATGCTAAGATTCTCTTCCCCATAGGAGTACAGTAACAACTCTGAATTATGCAGTATTTTAGAAAATGTATTAAAAATTATCTTATTTGCAATTTAAATACTCAACAGTCCTCACATTTCTATTGCATGATGGAGTAACAACCATCTTTACAATGAGCATACCATAAAAGAAGGAATTAACACAAATGTCTTACCTCCTCGGATTCTTCCTTGTGGACGTGCTTTGGAGCTGAGAATGCTGAATCTATTACTCCCCTACCCAAAGTAATATTTTAAGAAAGGGAAAGCCATTCAATTAACCATGATTAACTATATGCTTCCCTAATAACAAACAGAGTTATCTGAATATTCTACTCTTCAGCCTTTTGTCTTGACATCAGATGGACACAGCTTAAAACACAGGTAGGAATAATGGCTTTCCAAGTGAGAATATTAAACAAGTAGAAATAAAAATAGTATCTGGTGGTGGTGCGAAAAGAGAGCCAGAACTGCAATCTCTTCTGTTCTTTGCTACTTACTAGTTTTGCGATTCAACGAAGTCTCTTCTCTGGATCTGATTCCTTGCCTGTAAAACAATTGTAGGCAATGAATTAGGTCATTTGTAAGGACTATTTCAACTAAGGAGTTTTAGTTATATTTTGACTCTATTATCCATAATTCTTTACTTCTCATTTTCTTTCTCAATATCAAAAGATACTCCATTAGAAAAGCTGTTAGAATATCATCTTAAACCATACTCAGGACTCGCCAAAAAAGGAGGATCAGGTTGACTCATCCAATGGACTAGAAACTTCATCTATTCTTCTAATTTGCACATTTGAATAACATTGTTTCATAAAGAATCTTGTTTCTTGTCACTGTCAAATGATACACAGTACAAAGACTCATTAATATAAGTTCTGGGTGGGCAGCAGAAAAAAAAAATAATTATTAATGCCAACCCTTTTAAATTGATCGCTGTACTAGTTCATCTCAGATAGCAAACTGACTTACTAAGGGTGCACAGATTCCCAACTACACAGAACACTTTTCCAGATTAAACTTTTCTTCTGCATAATGGTTTTTCTTTGTTATTTTTGCTGATATATTTTTCATGTGGAAAAGATATTTTAATAAGAAAAAGTACAACCCATCCCACAAATATGAGTCATTGAATAAAACACAACCACACTGACTTTGAATTATGATTACAAAGCAAATAAAATAGTACATGGGCTTAAAGGAAAGTTTATACCTGCTTAATTGGGAAGAAAGGGAAAAAGCAGGGAAGGAGAAAATCTTCACAGAGAAAACCATGCTTGAGATCAGTCTTGGCAAATGAATAAAAAAGCAAAACTTAAAGATAGTTCAAGGAAAGGAGTGAGCACAGGGAAGAAATGATGGAAGAGAGAAAAGTAGAGACATCCTGCTAGATATTTTCAACAGACACTTGTTTAATATTCACAGCAATCTAGGTATGATTATTATAATTTTGTAGATGTAGTAACTGAGGTTCAGAGAGATTCATTAACTTTCCCAAGGTTTCACACCTAAAAAATAGCAGTCAGCCTTCAAGCCTAGTTTAAATAACTTCAGAGCCACATTATACTGGGATATTCATTTATTCAAAAAACCATTTATTGAGTACTCACTGTGTATCAAAGAACATATTAAAATCAGTGATACAAAGAGGTCTAAGATATAGTCTTTGCTTGTAAGGAGCCTGTTGGGCTCTTGGACTGAGTTGGGAAACAGTGGGCTGCTAAGCTGATCTGTAGTAATCTCGCCAGCCTTTTGAATTCTGCTCTCCTCAGTACTCCATAGGGTACCCTAAGTTCATTCTCACTGGGACCAAACTGCGGGTCCCTGTTCTCCACTAATCTGGTTTGAGACAAGGATTTTTATGGTGCAAGTAGGAGCCAGCAGAGGGCTGCTTGGAAAAACAGCTAAGAGATGCTTCTATCTTGAAGGAGTTGCCACCGTCCCTAGAGAAAAGTCCAGACTCAACCGTCTTGCTCCTCCAGTTTCCTACATAGACCCTAGACACCTTGAATATATACTCAGGAGCAGAAATATCCCATTCTGTTTCCCTTTCCTGGAGCAAAAGTGCCCAGGAAAAGGATGAATCCCCCTCTCTCCCTTGCCTGGTGAAGATCTAGGAGGCCAAAGTAAAGTAATAGCTCCTCATAGCTTTCTTCTCCTTTATATTTTTTTATTTTTATTTTTCTTGCGGTATGCGGGCCTCTCACTGCTGTGGCTTCTCCCATTGTGGAGCACAGGCTCCAGACGCGCAGGCTCCAGACGCGCAGGCTCAGCGGCCATGGCCCACGGGCCCAGCCGCTCTGCGGCATATGGGATCTTCCCAGACCGGGGCACGAACCCGCGTCTCCTGCATCGGCAGGAGAACTCTCAACCGCTGCGCCACCAGGGAAGACCCGCTTTCTACTCTTTGACATTCTCTTTGTCCCTAACAATGCATTTCTCCCCACTCCTTATTTTCATGTTTCTTGATGTGCTAACAGATAAAGCAAACCGCCCTCCTTCTTAAGAATGCTAAACTACACACCATTGTAAAGCAATTATATCCCAATAAAGATGTAAAAAAAAAAAAGAATGCTAAACTAGAAACACCACAGTGTTTCCTAGTCTTGCAAAGCTTACTCACATCCTCCGATCTCAAAGCACATTGAGTCTAGCGTGTGCCCAATCTCTATGTGTCTTGAGCATTTCTCGGGACCTAAGAGAACAAGGCTTGTCTATAGGCTTTGAGCACTGAGCAGAAGGGATGTCCAGATCTCAGGGGCTAGTGATATAATATGGAGGCACTTCCCATTCTAGATGACCATTAATAAGGATAATTTCTGCAGAACACTGCCCTGCAGTGCAATTATCAACAGGATAGAAAACCTAATTGTCCCTTATCATCTTTAACTGGATTTGGAGAAAAGAAATGCCTCAGCCAGAGACTAGGAAAAGACTGCATAAACTGAGTATTTAATAAAAGATATATACACACACATTTTTAATCTGTTTGGCAAATACCTTACTATCATGCTTTTATCTTCCATTTTTTAGGAAAATGGGAGAGACCTTCAATATTGCTCTTAGGATACGATAGTGAATGTGGGGGGGGAGTGAGATTAGAGGTGGTCTACAGCCTAAAACTAGAATTCATTTAAATTTTCCTTTTTATTCCTTAGATGAAGCTTAGGTCACTTCAAAAAAAAATCTATATATACCTGTTTCTTCCTGATTGATTTATTAATATATATTGGAAGAGCTTGATACATTTTGATTGCTAGAGGTGCACTACTAACCTATGAAAAATCAAAGTCAAAATCACTTTAGCAACTGCTTAAAAATGTCCTGAAGTTTATTAGCTGTAAATGTTGCAAAGCTGTGTTTATTTGGTTTCTAACTTTTAATATATCCTAAAAGACAAATAAGAGCTATTAAACTCTGACTTATTTTGAATCTCTCTCGTAAGTCCATTCTATTATCAAAATAAAATGGGACCCAACAGTTCAAAGACATAAAGTTTGCTTTACCTCAAACAAAGATAGCTAAAATATTAGAAACGAGGAAGAAGTAAGAATTTTCTGGAAAGGCTTAATATTTTCTTACCAGCCAGCACACTTGCTTTGCAAAACCTTTCAACTGAACAATGGTTTGTAGTATCCTCAGCCTTCAGTTTTCTTTCAAATTCTCTTTTGTAGGCATTTCCTAGCTCTCTCAACACTGCTTGACAGTTTTGTTGTTTCAGGCTGATTTTCTGCAATTTTACTTCTCTGCTGTCTGGATGATTTTATTATTTGCCATATTCTCTCTTTCAGATTGGGGGTTTTATTCTGGTTTTGGCTTGCTGGGATTTTGGCAAGCTACTGCTCTAAAATACAAGAGCTTTGGAAGCTATGCAGATGGCAAATGTAGTGTTTGTGTGCTCTCATTCATGATGGGCTTCCGTCTTTCTATAACACGTGGGAAAACTGCCAACTCTTATTTCCTGTGCCCACTTCTGACATATTTAAGCAAAAATGCAGTAGTGACTCACAGAGCTGAAGGCTTTTTAGTTTGGGTAGGCTCTGGTGCTTGGAATCTAAAAGAAAAAGTTTCTGTTGATACTTTGCATTAATCTTCTTACATTTGTTTTCTATCTCAGTACGTATTTGATGAGTCCATTTACCTTTGAAGTTAACATCTTCTTCCTTTTAGAAGAGTTAAATGATTACCTAATATTTTCTTTTGGTTTTTACTGTTTGTTCTTCCCTAAGCCAGTACACAGAACAATTACATTTATTTTCCAAAGACCATCTTGCCAAGTATTACCATTAAAATAATAAGACCAACTCTCTCAATTGAAGTTTAATGACCTTGTTTCCAGAAATGGCACCTTGAAGAAAAGTATTCATTTTGGTATGTAGATTCAAAAGCATAAACTTAGATAAAATATTCCTTTTCAGAAAAGGGTGAACAATTTTGCCACACCATGGATAAGATATTTAGGACCCGCTAGCAAACCAAAGGTGTTCCAAGTACAGTCTCATAGCAATAGTGAAATACTGTTTGGAATTCTTAAGGAATGGGCATATATTTGCCATGTCACTACTGCAGTGTGAAAACTGGAAATCATAAAGTTCTGCCAATGCCTCAGTTTCCCTTGACTATGGCTTTTTTCTCCTGCAGGAAGATGCATTGGGGAAAACATAATTTTAATTAATTTCTGTTCAATCTGAAAGTCCAGCACAAAAATATATAAGCACTCAGCATAAGAAACAGACCTTCACAAATATAACTTCATATTCTCTGGAATACTACACAGTGTTTATTGATTTATGGACACTACTATAAAAAGGCACACAACTTTGCTCCTGGTCACACATAAATAATATGACAAATAAGCAACTGGTCTGATTCTAATTATGCCCTCACTCAATAGGAATCTAAATTCAGTGGGAATTCTACATGAATAATTAATGGAATCTTAACCACGGAACACAAAAACAAGGAATCCAGATATCCTGAGAGACTTCCAATACCTCAGCCAGAACTTGGGCAATACAATTCTCCATCACGGGGACTCTCCTAGCAAGACATTTGCTTTCCTAGTCTTGTCTACAAAATGGTAACAGTGCTCTCCCCCCTGTTTATATGTCAAACAAAAAAACACCTCCACCTACTACCAGATGCCCTATGAATGGCAAGGTACCACTCCCATTTGAGAACCACTGTACACAACGCTGCCTTGGAAGGTCTTCTAACCCAGGACACCAAAGTGACAAAGACAGTTCTGTTACACATTAAGTAAAGGAGCCCAACCACAAGGCCTGCACAAGCTTCAGGTAGATTGTTTTTCTTTTGTATGAACTGACATTTTGCATTATTAAATATTCAATTTATTTAACTTGATCAAAATAATACAGAGGTTTATACAGATACAAATATAAGGTAAAGAAAATAAAACTAAATATGAATTTTTGCTCAGGTTCTGATGCATTTTAAGGAGTAGATACTTGCATTTAATTGCACGTGCAGTGAAATTGAAACAAGGAGATGGCAATACAAGGGCTTAAAGATTACCTTGAATATTTTTCAATAGAAACTTACTTACCATGACAGACATCCATTGACTTCATATCAATCAATGTGAATATTTCAAGTTAGAAAGTTTAGCTCACTTGTCAATATAACTAAGGAAGTGTGGCTATAGTAACATGTTTTATTAAATGCTTTACTTAAAATAATATTTTATTGTAAAACATTCCTAAAATACACAAAAATATATGTGAAGAAGGGAAAATACATTCCATGTTCTTGAATAGAAAAACACAACATTAAGAAGATCGTAATTTTCTCTAAATTACTTTATAAATTTAATACAACCTCAATAAAGATACCATAAGAATTGTTTCTAAAGTTACACAAGTTCATTTTAAAGTCTGTATGCAAAAATAACCAAATGAAAGCCAGAGAAGTCCTAAGAAGTGGGGGAAGGGTACTTCTTCCAGATATTAAAATACATTATAAAGCTTATGTAATTAAACTATATGGTATTGGCACATGAATGACCAGACATATTAGGAGAATGGAACAGAAAGTCCCAAAATGAATCCTAGTCCATAGGGAAGCTTAAAATATAATAAACACAGCATCTCAAATCAGCTTAGAAAATTGTACCGTCACATGGAATAGTATATATTTGGATCATTCCTCACATCATGATAAATTTCAAATGCATCAGAGATTGAAATGTAAAAAAAAAAATAACCATACATATGCTAGAATAAAACTTTCTTTATAATCCAGACTGGAGAACACTTTCCTAATTATGATCAATGTCTAAAATCAATATAGAGATGACTAGTAAATTTCTGTAAATTTAAAAAATAATGTCTGCATAGCAAACACACACACCTCATAAGAATAAAAACTGTCACTAGACAATAAAATATCAATAACATATCATAGATAAAAGTTTAATACCCTAGGAAATACAAAGAACATTAAACATTTGAGAATAAAGACCAAAAACTCCCTTGAGAATTTGTTAAAAAAAAAAAGAATGAGAGAATAAAGATGCTCATCCTCATTCAAATAAAAAATGCAAATTAAACTTATTCTCAGATATGATTTCTCACCAATTCAATTGGCAAACCTCTAAAATTTTGACAATATTCTCTGTGGTTGTCCTGCAGGGAATCAGGCACTCTCATACACTGCTGGTGGGAATGCAAAATGATATAATCCAAGGGAATTTGATGTCTAGCAAAATTATGTATACATTTACCCTTATCTCAGCAATCCCACCACTAGGAAGTTTCTTAAAAATACACTGACAGTAGTACAAAATGTCATATACAAAGATTATTCATTGTAACAGTATTTGTAATAAGCAAATACTGGAGAAAAATCAATGTCCATAATTAGGAGACTGCTTGAATAAAACACTAATGGAGTACTCCGTAGCTAGAAAAATGAATGAGGACAACCTCGCTCTACTGTTATACAGTGATCACCAAGACAAGTTGTTGGGTGGGGGTGGGGTTGGAAGAGTGAGTGAGTGAGTGTGTGTGTGTGTGTGTGTGTGTGTGTAGGTACAAACATACCCACATGTGTGGGTATTGAGTCAATGCACATGTATATACATATACATATATACTATATATACTATGTGTGTGCATACATATTATTTAAAAAAACAGAAAGATATACCAAAGCTACCAAAAATTGTTACATATAAGAGGAGCAAGGATAAGAATGAAAGTTGTACTTCTATTTTGAGTTTTTATTTGGGAGCATTGTAAATGTTTTACATAACTAATAAAACTAAAGTTAAACAACAAAAAAGCGTCCTTGTATTTTGAAAAGAAATTGAAGCAAATGAATTTACCTGTATGTTAGGTTGGTGGAACAACCATACAAAGAAATGATATTGAGAGATTAAAAATAAAATGTTTTCGTTATACAGTCCTTGTGGGTTATATCTTAAGGACACAAAAAATGAGAAAGAAATCTTAAATTGTACTCAGTGGTCTTATTATTAGTAGAAATGCTGGCACGTTATTTTGAAACTATTATGAGCATATTGTAGGATAAAAGAACCAAGTAATTGTGCCACTAGGAACCAAGATTTTCAAGCTAAAAGGAGAAGATATGAATATAAAAATCAAAGTTAAGTAACCTAATATGTGAAATTTGAATTACCACTATTTCTATGAACTCATGAAATATTTTCTCTATACAGTAGTCCCGCCTTATCCATGGAGGATATGTTTCCAAGACTGCCCAGTGGAAGCCTGAAACCATGGATAGTACCAAACCCTATACATACTACGTTTTTTCCTATACTAATGAATGAATAGTGTATACAGCATGGGTACGCAAGACAAAGGGATGATTCACATTCCATGTGGGAGGGAGCAGAACAGCATAAGATTTCATTATATAATTTAGAATGCCACGCCATTTAAAACTTACGAATTATTTCTGGAATTTTCCATTTAATATGCTCAGACCATGGTTGTCTATGGGTAACTGAAACCATAAAAAGTGAAACTGCAGATAAGGGGAGACTACTGTATAAAGAAGTTTGGGTGTCAAGTCCTGTTCACTGAACAGGAATTAAAAAAAAAAAGGTAATTTAGAAACAATGGGCAAATTTAGAGTCCTCATTTTCAAATCAAACTCTCATTTCCTACTAAAAGAACAAAGGTTATTTGGTAAAAATGGGTGATTCCTGGGCTTCCCTGGTGGCGCAGTGGTTGAGAGTCCGCCTGCCGATGCA
>NW_006783110.1:1350817-1355617 GCF_000442215.2 Lipotes vexillifer | reverse complement strand
AAAAAAAAAAAAAAAAAAAAAAAAAAAAAAAAAAAGAAACTGCTATAGAGAATAAAAAATTATAAACATTGAGGATGTGTAATGTATGTACTTTGACTTAAACAAATAGTAAAAAGATGTTTTAAGTAATTAGGCAAATTAAACATGGACTAGTTATTAGATATTAATATTATTAGTTATGATAACTGCAATATATTTATGAAAAAATTATTACCCATTAGTAATAATATTCTAAAGAATTTATGGTATCTGGAATTTGTTTTTAAATAATTTGGAAAAAAATTGGGAAGATAGATGAAACAACATTGCAAAACGCTGATAATTGTTGAGGCTGGAGGATGTGTACATGGCAGTTTATTATGCTATTTTCTACTTTTGTTTGAAAATTACAATAAACATTTATAAAAGTCTATTGACTCTGGCAATTTCTATCTTATGTAACTACTAGTTACTACTCCCCTTGTGCAAGCACTGCAGGAACTATCTTCCAGCACGAGACTCAGATTACATAAATTTCTACTGTTTGTTTTTAAAAACTAGTATTTATTCTTTGATCAGGCCTGGTGCATTTGCTGGCAGAGTTTTCAATAAGTTCTATGTCTTAGGCTTTCTTAATCCGTTAAGTAATATTATATAGGAATTTTCTGTATTATATTTGCAGTGAAACATGAAACAAAATCTGTGAAGGGTCCCCCGTTTTTATTCGATATTTTATCTGAGCGATTCCCAACCTGCAGATCCTGAACCTCTGGCAGACCAGACCACAGAGAAAACCATGAGACTATGAAACATTGTGTGTAGCCTAAATACTATTTACACATAAAAGTAGTATTATATATAAAGTTCACTGAAATACCTTTATGATTGATAAAATTAAAAATTTCAATTAATGAATACTTAAATTATGACTCCTTTTATGTAGATTGTAGGGTTTTTTGTATACTAACAAACAATGCCCTAATTCCTGACAATACTGAGGATGTCTGACTACTTGGTTTTGATATTACACAGTGTTTAATTGTCATGCATTTTAGGAACAGCAGCAATTTTTTGTCTTTGAGGAGAATAATTTCCACAGGGTCCTTATTAAAAAGATTCCTTGAGGATTCATCATCAGTGGTCCCTCATTCTCCCTATGTCTAACTCCTCCCTATAAAATGTCAAGAGGTTGAGAAACCCTGCTCCAGTCTATATAAGTAGAATATCATATGAGCGGGGCCCCCTGGAGTTATCCAACATAATCACTGAACACTGGAACTTTTGTCCCTATGGCTACAGAATGCAAAAATACTATCCTTTTTATACCACCTATAGTATAAAACTGTGCCCTCCTATGGCATAAACTGAATCTCTACTGGATTTTACCTAAATTTGATCTCCAGGGTAAGTGACTATAGGATGTCAGAGGAACAGGACTGAGAGAAGAAAATGTGCTGGAGCCAAGTGACTCCACATGCTGGCGAATGGCTGCATATTTATGATGGTTGAGTATTATTTACACCATATGAAACCCTGATTCGCTTTTCTACATGCTTAACTGTTTTGTAAATGTCAACAGTGAATTGTTTATACTGTTCTTAAGAACACGGTAACTTTAATTGGAGATTTTTTTCCTTTGATACTCTCTTCCAAATGTTTTCCCTTTCTTAAAATGAGACTTGTCGGGTGTGGTTATGAGTGTGTGAAGGCATAATGCTTTACCAAATAAAATGCTGGATTATTGTTCTTGGTCCTTCATTTTTATGAAATATTAAATCAAATACCATGGGTGGGGGTGATATGTATATGAGGGGAGGATGTATATGAGCTTTACTGTGGAGCTTCCTATCTCCATAGGCCAACATAATTTTGGAGAAATCCTGAGTCTAAAACCTTACATGCCAATGGCACCATTGTAGTCAGAATGAAATGCAGAAAAATATTTAAGTTAGATAAAGAGATAGGGACTTCCCTTGCGGTCCAGTGGTTAAGGCTCTGCACTTCCAATGCAGGGGGCGTGAGTTTGATCTCTGCTTGGGGAAGTAAGATCCCACATGCTGCACAGTGCAGCCAAAAAAATTAAAAAATAAGTTTAAGAAAAAAGAAGATAAAGAGAGAAATCTATCACTATTTCAAAGAAATCTGAAAATAGAATATTGGGACTATCACTGAGACCCATATTAATTCTCTCCCTGGTCCTCTGTTCATACTTGCTATACTGTTTTTCTTAAACAATTCTTTGCCTGGGTCTCTGTCTATACTTGGTTTTGTTTCTTTGTTTTTGAGATAGTAAAAGGTAAAGAAACTCATTACTAGGAGATATCTCTACATATGAAAATCCTTACTTTATCTGTCAAGAACCAGTTATCTATCTTTAATTTTGTCTGTAGCCAAAAAAAAATTTTAACATTTAATATTTATAGCTAAATTAATTTAAGATCATAGATGGAAGGGAAGTTTTTCTAGAGACAGAGCAGATAAGAGACTCAGCAACATACCCACTGATTTTACCTGTAATGACCAGATCTCTGGGTCACTTTGATAAACCTGGTAACTATAAATTCAGAGGTAAAATGAACAGTGATAAGAAGAGTAACACGAACCTAAGATTAAAGTGACTACCTATGAGACTAGTTAAAATAGATTAGTTCCCCTGTAGCCCTCATCAATGACATTTCAAAGAACAGATAGACCAACATGGAATAACAGAGAGCAAGAACATGCTGTCTGATAGAGGTGACACTTAGGATGGGTTTTATTGTTTTGGTTTTGTCTCAGAAGCAAAAACTCTCTACTCATACCCATTTGTGTCATAACTGACTAAACCAATAAATTGGCACAGAAAATTTGAAAGAGATGGAGGGACTGGAGGAGTTATCTGATCCAATACCCCTATTTTACATCTGAAGAAATGGAAGGTCATCAAATCACTTCATTGACCAATTCAAGATCTCAGAAGTACAAGGTTATTTTTCCTTCACTTCAAGTTAGTGACAAACATGATTCCCCTTTACCAGCTTTAGCAACCATTATTTACCATTCATTACCTAAGATGATGTGATCCTATTGCCATTTGGAAGAGTAGAATGGGTCAGTCTGTTATTTATAAGCCCTCACAATTAAACAATCAAGCATACACAAAATTTTATTTTTGTATTCTTTTCTTTTTCTCCCAGTCATCCCTCAGTCCATTCAGAGCCCACTTCTGCAGGCCTCAGAGAGAAGCTACTCTCCAACATCATCCCCCACCTCTGTCCCCTATATGGTGCCCTCAAGACTTTTCACTGCCCAATCCAGAGGGTCTTATTCCTTTTGTCCTCATGGCTGTTGCCCTCAGCTTCCATCAAGGCTGGTTTTTTGCCCAATGGAATGGGTAGGAGTTTGGGCTATTCCAGAATCTCTACATAGATGTTATTTAGGAGCAGTAATCTTTTAAATGATGGTGGAGTGGGAGGTGGAGCCTAGTAGACCTATTAAAGCTTCATTTATAAAACAAGCATTTTATTAACAAACAGGGTTTTCTTGCTAGTTTGTTGTGGTTTATTGTGGCTTTGAGTAGGGGCTGATGGGCATTACGCTCATTTGCCTAAAATGCTCATTTGCCTCCTTTCAGGTCTCACCTATAGGAGGAAGAAATGAAGAAAAATGGTCCTTTCAGACCTAACCTCAAAATGAAACAGCTACTACAGAAACTCATCTTTCTCTGGCTAATATTGTCTATCACTTTCAGTAAGACTCTGGTATATCATGCTAAAACAATCTATTTTTTTCTCTCTAGCAAAAGCCCCTTGTATTATCTTATCTTCATATGGACTGTGGCCCCAAAGAAGAGGTGGAAAGGGCCTTATTCCAAGAAGGGTGAAGTGAAGAGAAAAACATGAGAATACAACAGAAACAACAAATGCAAAACCCGTCAACCATACCACACTACACAATGTGAGGAAAACATCATATAGGCCCATTGCTCCCTGAAAATTTTTCTCTAGTCAAATGGTAACAGGAGTACATCTGCAAATAAACTGTCAAGTTGCTGTGGGTTTATGGGAGCTAGGGAAGACAGGGAGGGGGAGAATCAGAAGGATCATCTCCTGGAAATGCTTTTATTGTCTTGAGAGGAGGGATAGTACGCAGCTCTGTTCAGGAAACTGAGCTTTTCTGAGGATCTTACAAATTTATACTCTATCTCTCACCTCTTCCTCTCTGGGGTATTTCATAGGTAGCTTTGCTAACTGCCTGCACAACTACAAATTGACTCTGTCGCTTTAGATATAGGGTTGTCCTTTTACAGGCAGATTGATGGACTAGGTGTCAAGGCTTTAGAACAGTAGCATGACTGGGACAGACACCATCCCCCATAAATCCAATATTGACAAATGTCCTAACCAATCCAGATGATGCTGTTTCTCAAAGTTGACTTTATCAAGGCATAACTGCAAAGCAAAGGACACAGAAAATAATGGACGAGTTCTGGGAAATGAGCTATCGAGCCCATCATTTAAAGAGGAAAATGTTAATGAACAATTGAGAATTATAAATTATTGTTAAGAATCTCTTGGGGGCGGTGGAAAGATAGCGGAGGAGTAAGACGCGGAGATCACCTTCCTCCCCACAAATACACCAGAAATACATCTACATGTGGAACAACTCCTACACAACACCTACTGAATGCTGGCAGAAGACCTCAGACCTCCCAAAAGGCAAGAAACTCCCCACGTACCTGGGTAGGGCAAAAGAAAAAATTAATTAAAAACAGAGACAATAGAATAGGGACGGCACCTGCACCAGTGGGAGGGAGCTGTGAAGGAGGAAAGGTCTCCACAC
>NW_006783110.1:1309219-1350508 GCF_000442215.2 Lipotes vexillifer | reverse complement strand
AGCACAGGTCACTGCCCCCACCCCTCTTCCGGGGAGCCTGTGCAGCCCGCCACTGCCAGGTTCCCGGGATCCAGGGACAATTTCTCAGGGAGAACACACGGCGGGCCTCAGGCTGGGGCAACGTCACGCCGACTTCTGCCGCCGCAGGACCGCTCCGCACTCCGTGCCCCTCCCTGCCCCCGGCCTGAGAGCGCCAGAGCCCCCGAGTCAGCGGCTCCTTTAACGCCGTCCTGTCTGAGCAAAAAGCAGACGCCCTCCAGCGACCTACACGCAGAGGCAGGGCCAAGTCGAAAGCTGAGCCCCTGTGAGCTGTGAGAACAAAGAAGAAAAAGGGAAATCTCTCCCAGCAGCCTCAGAAACAGCGGATTAAAGCTACACAATCAATTTGATGTACCCTGCCTCTGTGGAATACATGAATAGACAGCGAATCATCCCAAATTGAGGAGGCGGACTTCTAGAGCAAGATCTATGATTTTTTCCCCTTTTCCTCTTTTTGTGAATGTGTATGTGTATGCTTCTGTGTGAGATCTTGTCTGTATAGGTTTGCTTCCACCATTTGTCCCAGCGTTCTATCCGACCATTTTTTTTTTTAATTTTTTTCTTAATAATTAATTTTAATTTAAAGAACTCTGTTATACTTTACCTTCTTTCTATCTTTCCTTCCTTCCTTCCCTTTTTGAGACAACGAATCGTCCCAAATTGAGGAGGTGGACTTGGAGAGCAAGTTTTATGATTTTTTCCACTTTACCTCTTTTTGTGAGGGTATATGTGTATGCTTCTATGTAAGATTTTGTCTCTATAACTTTGCTTCCACCATTTGTCCTAAGGTTCTATCCTTCCCTTTTTTTTTTCCTCTAAATAATTATTTTTTTAATTCAATAACTTTATTATACTTTATTTTATTTTACTGTATCTTCTTTCTTTCTGTATTTTTTCCTTCCTTCCCTCATTCCTTCCTTCCTTCCCTCCTCCCTCCCTCCCTCCTTTCTTTCCTTCTTGCCTTCTTCCTTTCTTTTCTTCTTTCTTTCTTTCTTCCTTCCCTCCTTCCTTCCTTCCCTCCTCTCTTTCTTTCTTTCTTTCTTTCTTTCCTATTTCCTCCTACTTCTACTAATTCTCTCTACTTTCTCTCCCTTTTATTCTGAGCCGAGTGGATGAAAGGCTCTTGCTGCTCCAGCCAGGAGTCAGGACTCTGCCTCTGAGGTGGGAGAGCCAACTTCAGAACACTCGTCAAGAAGAGACCTCCCAGCCCCACATAATATCAAACGGCGAAAATCTCCCAGAGATCTCCATCTCAACACCAGCACCCAGCTTCACTCAACGACCAGCAAGCTACAGTGCTGGACAACCTATGCCAACCATATAGCAAAACAGGAACACAACCCCACCCACTAGCAGAGAGGCTGCCTAAAATCATAATAAGTCCACAGACACCCCAAAACACACCACCAGACGTGGACCTGCCCACTAGAGAGACAAGATCTAGCCTCATACACCACAACACAGCCACTAGTCCCCTCCACCAGGAAGCCTACACAACCCACTGAACCAACCTTAGCCACTGGAGACAGACATCAAAAACAACGGGAGCTACGAACTTGCAGCCTGCAAAAAGGTGAACCCAATCACAGTAAGATAAGCAAAATGAGAAGACAGAAAAACACACAGCAGATGAAGGAGCAGGATAAAAACCCACCAGACCTAACAAATGAAGAGGAAATAGGCAGTCTACCTGAAAAAGAGTTCAGAATAATGATAGTAAAGATGATCCAAAATCTTGGAAATAGAATGGACAAAATGCAAGAAGCAGTTAACAAGGACCTAGAAGAAATAAAGATGAAACAGACAATGATGAACAACACAATAAATGAAATGAAAAATACTCTAGATGGGATCAATAGCAGAATAAATGAGGCAGAAGAACGGATAAGTGACCTGGAAGATAAAATAGTGGAAATAACTACTGCAGAGCAGAATAAAGAAAAAAGAATGAAAAGAACTGAGGACAGTCTCAGAGACCTCTGGGACAACATTAAACGCACCAACATTCGAATTATAGGGGTTCCAGAAGAAGAAGAGAAAAAGAAAGGGACTGAGAAAATATTTGAAGAGATTATAGTTGAAAACTTCCCTAATATGGGAAAGGAAATCGTTAATCAAGTCCAGGAAGCACAGAGAGTCCCATACAGGATAAATTCAAGGAGAAATACGCCAAGACACATATTAATCAAACTGTCAAAAACTAAATACAAAGAAAGCATATTAAAAGCAGCAAGGGAAAAACAACAAATAACACACAAGGGAATCCCCATAAGGTTAACAGCTGATCTCTCAGCAGAAACTCTACAAGCCAGAAGGGAGTGGCAGGACATACTGAAAGTGATGAAGGAGAAAAACCTGCAACCAAGATTACTCTACCCAGCAAGGATCTCATTCAGATTTGATGGAGAAATTAAAACCTTTACAGACAAGCAAAAGCTGAGAGAGTTCAGCACCACCAAACCAGCTTTACAACAAATGCTAAAGGAACTTCTCTAGACAAAAACACAAGAGAAGGAAAAGTCCTATAATAACGAACCCAAAACAATTTAGAAAATGGGAATAGGAACATACATATCGATAATTACCTTAAATGTAAATGGACTAAATGCTCCCACCAAAAGACACAGATTGGCTGAATGGATACAAAAACAAGACCCATATATATGCTGTCTACAAGAGACCCACTTCAGACCTAGAGACACATACAGACTGAAAGTAAGGGGATGGAAAAAGATATTCCATGCAAATGGAAACCAAAAGAAAGCTGGAGTAGCAATTCTCATATCAGACAAAATAGACTTTAAAATAAGGACTATCAGAAGAGACAAAGAAGGACACTACATAATGATTAAGGGATCGATCCAAGAAGAAGATATAACAATTGTAAATATTTATGCACCCAACATAGGAGCACCTCAATACATAAGGCAAAAACTAGCAGCCATAAAAGGGGAAATCGACAGTAACACATTCATAGTAGGGGACTTCAACACCCCACTTTCACCAATGGACAGATCATCCAAAATGAAAATAAATAAGGAAACACAAGCTTTAAATGATACATTAAACAGGATGGACTTAATTGATATTTATAGGACACTCCATCCAAAAACAACAGAATACACATTTTTCTCAAGTGCTCATGGAACATTCTCCAGGATAGATCATATCTTGGGTCACAAATCAAGCCTTGGTAAATTTAAGAAAATTGAAATTATATCAAGTATCTTTTCCGACCACAACGCCATGAGACTAGATATCAATTATAGGAAAAGATCTGTAAAAAATACAAACACATGGAGGCTAAACAATACACTACTTAATAACGAAGTGATCACTGAAGAAATCAAACAGGAAATTTAAAAATACCTAGAAACAAATGACAATGGAGGTACAACGACCCAAAACCTGTGGGATGGAGCAAAAGCAGTTCTAAGAGGGAAGTTTATAGCAATACAAGCCCACCTTAAGAAGCAGGAAACATCTCGAATAAATAACCTAACCTTGCACCTCAAGCAATTAGAGAAAGAAGAACAAAAAAACCCCAGAGTTAGCAGAAGGAAAGAAATCATAAAAATCAGATCAGAAATAAATGAAAAAGAAATGAAGGAAACAATAGCAAAGATCAATAAAACTAAAAGCTGGTTCTTTGAGAAGATAAACAAAATAGATAAACCATTAGCCAGACTCATCAAGAAAAAAAGGGAGAAGACTCAAATCAATAGAATCAGAAATGAAAAAGGAGAAGTAACAACTGACACTGCAGAAATAAAAAAAATCATGAGGGATTACTACAAGCAACTCTATGCCAATAAAATGGACAATCTGGAAGAAATGGACAAATTCTTAGAAATGCACAAACTGCCAAGACTGAATCAGGAAGAAATAGAAAATATGAACAGACCAATCACAAACACTGAAATTGAAACTGTGATTAAAAATCTTCCAACAAACAAAAGCCCAGGACCAGATGGCTTCACAGGCGAATTCTATCAAACATTTAGAGAAGAGCTAACACCTATTCTTCTCAAACTCTTCCAAAATATAGCAGAGGGAGGAACACTCCCAAACTCATTCTACGAGGCCACCATCACCTTGATACCAAAACCAGACAAGGATGTCACAAAGAAAGAAAACTACAGGCCAATATCACTGATGAACATAGATCTTCAACAAAATACTAGCAAACAGAATCCAACAGCACATTAGAAGCATCATACACCATGATCAAGTGGGGTTTATTCCAGGAATGCAAGGATTCTTCAATATACGCAAATCTATCAATGTGATTAACCATATTAACAAATTGAAGGAGAAAACCATATGATCATATGAAGGAGAAAACCATATGATGAGAAAGCTTTTGACAAAATTCAACACCCATTTATGATAAAAACCCTGCAGAAAGTAGGTGTAGAGGGAACTTTCCTCAATATAATAAAGGCCGTATATGACAAGCCCACAGCCAACATCATCCTCAAAGGCGAAAAACTGAAAGCATTTCCACTAAGGTCAGGAACAAGACAAGGTTGCCCACTCTCACCACTCTTATTCAACATAGTTTTGGAAGTTTTAGCCACAGCAATCAGAGAAGAAAAGGAAATAAAAGGAATCCAAATTGGAAAAGAAGAAGTAAAGCTGTCACTGTTTGCAGATGACATGATACTATACATAGAGAATCCTAAAGATGCTACCGGAAAACTACTAGAGCTAATCAATGAATTTGGTAAAGTAGCAGGATACACAATTAATGCGCAGAAATCTCTGGCATTCCTATGCACTAATGATGAAAAATCTGAAAGTGAAATCAAGAAAATACTCCCATTTACCACTGCAACAAAAAGAATAAAATATCTAGGAATAAACCTACCTAAGGAGACAAAAGACCTGTATGCAGAAAATTATAAGACACTGATGAAAGAAATTAAAGATGATACAAACAGATGGAGAGATATACCATGTTCTTGGATTGGAAGAATCAACATTGTGAAAATGACTCTACTTCCCAAAGCAATCTATAGATTCAATGCAATCCCTATCAAACTACCACTGGCATTTTTCACAGAACTAGAACAAAAAATTTCACAATTTGTATGGAAACACAAAAGACCCCGAATAGCCAAAGCAATCTTGAGAACAAAAAATGGAGCTGGAGGAATCAGGCTGCCTGACTTCAGACTATACTACAAAGCTACAGTAATCAAGACAGTATGGTACTGGCACAAAAACAGAAAGATAGATCAATGGAATAGGATAGAAAGCCCAGAGATAAACCCATGCACATATGGTCACCTTATCTTTGATAAAGGTGGCAGGAATATACAGTGGAGAAAGGACAGCCTCTTCAATAAGTGGTGCTGGGAAAATTGGACAGGTACATGTAAAAGTATGAGATTAGATCACTCCCTAACACCATACACAAAAATAAGCTCAAAATGGATTAAAGACCTAAATGTAAGGCCAGAAACTATCAAACTCTTAGAGGAAAACATAGGCAGAACACTCTATGACATAAATCACAGCAAGATCCTTCTTGACCCATCTCCTAGAGTAATGGAGATAAAAACAAAAATAAACAAATGGGACCTAATGAAACTTCAAAGCTTTTGCACAGCAAAGGAAACCATAAACAAGACCAAAAGACAGCCCTCAGAATGGGAGAAAATATTTGCAAATGAATCAACTGACAAAGGATTAATCTCTAAAATTTACAGGCAGCTCATGCAGCTCAATAACAAAAAAATAAACAACCCAATCCAAAAATGGGCAGAAGACCTAAATAGACATTTCTCCAAAGAAGATATACAGACTGCCAACAAACACATGAAAGAATGCTCAACATCATTAATCATTAGAGAAATGCAAATCAAAACTACAATGAGATATCATCTCACACCAGTCAGAATGGCCATCATCAAAAAATCTAGAAACAATAAATGCTGGAGAGGGTGTGGAGAAAAGGGAACACTCTTGCACTGCTGGTGGGAATGTGAATTGGTTCAGCCAAAGAGGGAAGAGATATGGGAACATTATGTTATGTATAACTGATTCACTCTGTTATAAAGCAGAAACTAACACACCATTGTAAAGCAATTATACCCCAATAAAGATGTTAAAAAAAAAAAAAGAATCTCTTAATTGCATCTCTCAGCCTCCAAAAAATTGCCAATAATTCTTGACTATATAATAAACAGAGATCAACCTGGATCTATAGATTCTTAAACTGGAGAATTTTTATTTGTAGCTTCTGTTTCATTTCTCAATTCACTGAAGAAAAAGTGAGCTAGCAATGTTCAATGAACTGTAAACTCCGCAATATAAATAAAAGCTTGAAATGCATCTCATGGGAATTCAAACTTAAGAAGACTGAATAAAAATTGAGAAAATAATTTATATGTCATTATAAAAACACTGCTTTGGGTTCCCCCCCCAAAAATATGGGTTATTTATCAAAAAGCATCACAATCAAGGAATGCCCAACCAACAATTCTTATTTTATAACCCTAATTCCAATATTGGCACTAAACGTCCATTTCCCTTTTCCACGTGATGGCCCTTTACCTGTTATTAGATGTTAGCCCTGTTCACCAATGATTTTCAGCAATATAAAGTGTCATCAATTATAAAATACACCATTATTTTACATACTACTAAGAAAAAACCACAATGACAATTGTTAAGACACATTCCCATTTCAGAGACATCATTACAATATTGAAAATGCACTTCCCCAAACTGAAGAAAAAGTATCTCTGGATCTTTACAGAACATTAGTATTAGAAGTAAACAGCTAAGAGACAAAATGGAGTTCAGTAGGTGACATTTTATTGCTATTTCTCATATCAAAGTGCATTCATATTTTAGAATTCAGGAAGAGATGTTTATCGGATTTCCACTTTCCATAGAAAAGAATAAGTAATATAAGGCAAGCCCAACACATCCCATCTACTCAATGTTGAAATTTTGCTAAACGTTTGAAAAACAAATTCAGATTAAGGGAGAACCATCCAGGTATAAATAAACAAGCTATAAACTAGGACCTCATGAAAATAATCATTGCCCTATTCATGCCACAGGACAAAGAAAATCCCCAACTTTGCACTGTCCATTTTAAATATGCTCAGTTTGAACTCTCTTTGAAAATACCATTTGTGTTTGGGCAGCTGTCATCTTTCAGAAGTTCGTACTCACCTTGCACCCTTCCTGTTGCCAAGGGCAGACTAAGCTGAACATGCTTTAAACAACATTCTCCTTGAACTTCTGTAGAACTGTACTGACTGATGTCAGAGCAATGAAATCTTAGAATGTGAGATCCTGTGGCTGAATGTATCCAAAAGAAAAAAAGCCTAAGGATGGACTTCTCCCTCTCCTGACACTAGGAAGGACATTTCATTAGGAACATAAACAATTTTGTTATTTTCTGAGAAGAAACGCATGAATCCCTAATGAGTCTTTAAACAGCAGAAACTCCTCATTCAGGCTTCTACCACAAAAACAAACTTTGGCCCCAGATTTATTTATGGAAACAAACCTCCACCAAACCCTTTGGCTAGTGTGCACACCAACATTATATAACTTCTCCTGTGAGTTCCGAACTTCATATATCCATCTTTCTACTTGGCGTCTCCCCTGGGATGACTAAAACATGCCACGATTTTAATATGGCCAAATCATTGTGTCCTAACACGTTTCCCTTGTCTTCCCTATCATTTACTGTCATATAGGACACTGCCATCTACCTAGTTGTTCAAACAAACCCAGAAGTCAAACTTCATTTCTCATTTAATTTCACCTATGCCCACTCCAGTAGCAGGTACAAAATATGCCAAACCCTTTTGCTCAATTTCCCCTTTTATTAATAATACCCTAGAACGGTCTACCATCATCTCTTGCCTGGATGTTCTAGCTACTTTCTCCCACAGCCTCTAATCTATTTTCCACACAGAAGCCATAGTGCTATTTTTAAAATCAGATTTTGTTCCTCCTCTGCTCTAATTCCTCCAGCTGTTTCCCACTGCATTCCAATAACTCATTACTTTACTCTCTGTGCCTTGGTTTTCTCACCTATAAAATGAGACTAGTAATGATACTACTTCATTCGATAGCTATGAAGATAAATGACATATATAAAGTTGTATCAACAGTGCTTGGCACACAGACAGTGTCATACAGAGCTGAGTGGTGGTGGTGTTTACAAATGAAATGTCAAGACCTTATCAAGTCTGACTTTCTCCCACCTCATCTCTTACCATTGTCTCGTCCCCCTGCTTTCTGTCTCTCTCAAGCACGCCAGCTTCATTTCCTTCTTGAGTCCCCGGACCTTCTGTCCTTCCTATGAGACTCAGCCCCCAACCCTCTCTGACCTGGTTCCTTTTAATCGACCAAGTCTCCGATTCTGTGCCACTTCTTTATGAGATTATCTTGACCACGTGAAGTAAATTAGCACTCCTTCCAGGGATGCTATCACCTCACCTTGTTTTATTCTCTTCATAGCACTTTTTAATCTCTAAACTTGTTGCTTATGTATCTGTAAACTTCTTTATCACTTCCAGCTTTGTATAAGTCTATGACAGCAGGGCACATTGCTGTTACTTGCTCCCTGACTTTGGGCAAGTATTTAACCTCTTTGGGTTACAATATCTCACATGTCAACTAGGTTAATGAATACCTCCATGTTAGCATTATGAGAGTTAAAGCAGTTAGTCCATGTCAAGCACCTACTAGTGCCTGGCAAATAGGTAGTCATCACACACTGTGTTCTTTAAAAGAAAAACTAACTAAAATGTGTTGTATAAAGCGAATCTACATCTGAGGAGAGCACTCAGAAGTGGAGATTGATGGAGCATTGGCCTGGTACTCAGAAAGCTGCTCTGAGAGCACCTTCACATGTTGGGGCAGGAAGAATACAGGACCTATCTGCCAGAAGCCTGAGAATTTCCAAGTCCACGAAGTGAATTATGATTTTAATCCAGTAAGACACAAAATGTTGGTCTCAGAAGAAAACTGATGGGGCCTTTTTGGTCTCCTTCCCTGAAGCCTGCTCCAGCTAGATTCGATGGCTAGAGAAATACAGCAAGGTCTCTGGTTGATGTTAGTGACCTTGGTACAAAACTCCCAAAATAAGCTCCCAAGGTCTCCCAAGATTGTCTTATGGGCCTGGAGATAACCTGTTACAACTACTTTTACTTAGTAAGCTGTTTCCTCCACACCTACTTGGACTAGTCTAAACCTCTGTAAGTCAGTCAGTGCAGGGGTGGGGTTCCCCCATTGGAGGTCTCCTTGTAGCACATCCAACCTGCTGGCAGGGAAAACGTTCTTAGATGAACAACAACCCAGGCTTAAGCTATCTCATCCCTCCTGCTAATACTCTGCTCCTAAGTCAATAAATCTTACCATGGCTCACACATTATGTCATTAGTGGTATGGGACATTATACTCTTGCACAAAGCCCAAGAAAATTTTACCACTTTTCAATATAGAGCTTTTGACACAACTAGTAAAGCCATCATCCATTTATGCCTGAGATACAGCCAACACTACAAAAAACAGATTGCAATCGGAGGTCATTCATTCTAGCATAAGCCTGGGATTGCTCTGTGATATCTCATTTTAATTACAGAAGTCATAATTAATAAATTTGCATCTTGGTCACTTTCAATCTGTCCATGGTATAAATTTTCCCTTTGACTTGTGTCTAAATGAAAGAGCAACTTTTAGTAAGGAGAAACTCTGTATTCAGAGGTAAACACATTCGTCTTCCCATTAGCTCTGATGAAATCTATCCACAGGCAGGTTATATGCCAGGACACTGATATATTCCATGAGGATGCACTGCTATGAACTCCATCTCAGCAAAGTCTTCCAGATGGAAAATAAATTAGAAAGCTTCCTCCAGAGAAAATGAGCTAACAGGAAAGATTTGAGTCTCTTAGTTTAGGAGTTTGCCTAGAGTTAGTTCCTCTTGGGGAAATTCAGTGAATGTGTTCTTAGCAATTCTAGGAAGTCTTGAGATCTTTCAAGACAAACATTATGGTCTTATGTAAATTCAAGTAAACTTTCTTTGGGAATATAGCCCAGGGAAGTAGATTTGCAAATAAGTTTTAAGAGTTCATTGCAACTTGACTCTTAAAAGGAAAAATACATGCATATTTACTCTTCCTTGAAATCTAACTGGGAATACAGAAGATGTGTAAAATAAAGTGAAGAAAAAACTGGAAATTATCTTCAAGTTTTAGGAGTACATAAAAGTAGCAACATCATGCAAGATGTTCTCAGAAACATAAAGAAGGATATACTAGAATATTTACACCCTCCAAGCAGGATCTAGAGACATGGCCTAAATCAACAGTTACCCATGAACAAGGAACCCACAAGAATGTCGTCATTCTAAATGAGTGATTCCTAAATGTGTCAATGCTAAATTCAAGCAATGACAGTCTTTCAGCAGAAGCATGCCATCTCACCCAGTTTTACATTAGGCTGATAACAAACACTACTTCTTCATACATCCTCTCGTGTGTTATCTAACTCAAACAGACTCACATTAGGAGCCCACAAACCAATTATCTCTATTTCTATTTGGCAAGGTAACAAAACGCCTTTATCCTCAGAAATAACTTAACAATGGCATCGACATCAATGAGATTTTTTATATTGACTGCAGCATAAATTCAGCACACAATTAACAAGGCATAAACAGAGATTTAAAATGGAAAAAAAAACTTTCAATGAAAACATATTAAAGGAGAAAGATGGTGTAGATAATACTTTTCCATATTTCTATTGCTAAGTATAACTAAAAATCCTGGACATTGTATATAACACAAACATAAGAAGACTGAAAGCCGGAGAAAATAACGTAGATGGTCTAGGGACCTCAGGGCCCAGAAATCAACACAATGGTGAGTTCCCTGGTTTGTTTTGTTCTGTTTTTACTTCATATATCCCCAGACTTGGAACTGAAGGCAGGAGCATGCCATTTCACCCAGTTTTACATTAGGCTGATAACAAACACTACTTCTTCATACATCCTCTCGTGTGTTATCTAACTCAAACAGACTCACATTAGGAGCCCACAAACCAATTATCTCTATTTCTATTTGGCAAGGTAACAAAACGCCTTTATCCTCAGAAATAACTTAACAATGGCATCGACATCAATGAGATTTTTTATATTGACTGCAGCATAAATTCAGCACACAATTAACAAGGCATAAACAGAGATTTAAAATGGAAAAAAAAACTTTCAATGAAAACATATTAAAGGAGAAAGATGGTGTAGATAATACTTTTCCATATTTCTATTGCTAAGTATAACTAAAAATCCTGGACATTGTATATAACACAAACATAAGAAGACTGAAAGCCGGAGAAAATAACGTAGATGGTCTAGGGACCTCAGGGCCCAGAAATCAACACAATGGTGAGTTCCCTGGTTTGTTTTGTTCTGTTTTTACTTCATATATCCCCAGACTTGGAACTGAAGAAGCCATTAAACCAGAAATGCCACCAAGCACAGGCAAATAAAAGCCTGCCCTCTCTAGCCAAATAATTAGGAAAAGGATAGCTTAGCAAGATAGAAAACTTTATAGACATCAGTCACTCTAACCCAGCCAAACAGCACAGAAAGAACTGTGACCCCACCCCCACGCATGCCAGCCAAGGCTGGGTGGAGTGCCTAGACCCCCAACATGGTCAGGAGATAATGAGGCACCACCATTTCCTGCTGGATTATGAAAAATGAGGAAGTAGCTGGAACTTTCACCACCAATGGAAGGGAACCAGTCCCTCCCCAACAGGCTTGTTGTCAGTGGAAGTCATATGCAGATCCTGGACTTCCACCTCCATCTGGCAATGATGAGGAGCCCCCACTTTCCAGCCCTTGGGTGTCAACAGAGGGCTACTGGGGAAACAGGACATTTATCCACACTTGAAAAGAATGAGATGGCATGCTTCCATCTCAGATGTAGTGTCAGAGAAAGCCAGTTAAAACAGAAGAGCAGAATAAAACTGAGGTACACATAATGTAACACTAAATTGTGTAACTTTTAACCAAAAGTCACTCCTCGTACCAAGAATCAGGAAGATCACAAGCTTAACAATAAAAGACAATCAATAGATGCTAACACTGAGATGACAAGATGTTGGAATTATCTGACAAAGATGTGAAAACAGTCATGAGGGGAAAAAAAAGGTCTTCAATAAGCAATTACCATTACACAATAATCAATAAACAAATGAGAAAAAAAGTAGAAAGCCTCAGCAAAGAAATAGAAAGTATCAGCAAAGAACTAAATGGAAATTATACAATTATGCAACTGGAAAATACAATAACTGAAATAAAAAGCTTAGTAGAAGGACTCAACAGCAGAATGCAATGAACAAATGAAGCAGTGAATGTGAAAACAGAAGAAAGAACCCATTCTCAAGAACATAGGAAAGATAGGCTGTGAGAAAGAAATGAACAGCACATTAGGGACCTGTGTGACATAAATATATCATCAATAATGTCAGAATATGTTATGTCATAAGAAAGGAGAGGAGAAACAGAATAGAGCTAAAAAGTACCCATACAAATAATACCTGAAAATGTCTCAAATTTAGCAAGAGACATAAACCTACAGATTCAATAAATTTAGTGAACACCAATAGGATATTGCAAGGAAACCCACTGCACAACACACCATGAGAGAACTGGGGAACATTAAACAAAAAAAATTTTGAAAGCAGCAAGAGAAAAAGGACACATAAACTACAGGAAAAAAATCAATGTGAATGACAACAAATTTCTCATTAGAAACCACAGATATCAGAAGGCAGTGACACAATATTGTTCAAGTGCTGAAGGAACAATTTAGATATTAACCCAGCAAAAATATTCTTCAGGAATAAAGGGAAAATCAAGACATTCTTAGATGGAAATATCAATGAAGATGGTGGAGTAGAAAGACCCTGAGCTCACCTCCACTCATTGGCACAACAAAATTACAACTATTTACAGAACAACCATCTACCAGAAAAGATCTTCTGCAACTAAAGATATAAAGAAGGAACCACAACGAGACGGTAGAAGAGGCAGAGTCATGATATAGTCAAGTACCATACCCCCAAGTGGGTGACCAATAATTGCAACTGCACAATCTTCCAAGAATGAATCAGAAAGAAATAGAAAATATGAACCAACCAATTACTAGTAATGAAATTAAATCAGTAATTAAAAACTACCCAAAAAACAAAAGGCAAGGACCTGATGGCTTCACACACTAAACATTTAGAGATGAGTTAAGACCTATCCTTCTCAAACTATTCAAAAACATTGCAGAGGAAAGAACACTTCTGAACTCATTCTATGAGGCCAACCCATATACCAAGTATATATATCACAAAAAAAGAAAACTATAGGCCAATGAACACAGATGTAAAATTCCTCAATAAAATATTAGCAAACGGAATTCAAAAATGTATTAAAAGGATAATACTCCATGATCAAGTGGGATGTATCCCAGGGACACAAGGATGGCTCAGTATTTGCAAATCAATGTGAAACATCACATTAACACAAGGAAGGATAAAAATCACATGGTTATCTCAATAGATGCAGAAAAGTTCACCATCCATTTATAATAAAAAGTCTCAATAAAGTGGGTATAGAAGAAAC
Organism: Lipotes vexillifer; assembly: GCF_000442215.2. Lineage (NCBI taxonomy): Eukaryota > Metazoa > Chordata > Mammalia > Artiodactyla > Lipotidae > Lipotes > Lipotes vexillifer. The sequence continues at coordinate 1,336,812 of NW_006783110.1, read as the reverse complement.
ATGCTTCAATATATTAAAGGTCATAACAAACCTACAGCCAACATCACACTCAATGGTGAAAAGCTGAAAATATTTCCTCTAAGATCAGGAGCAAGACAAGAACGAACACTCTTGCTACTTTCATTCAACACAGTATTAAAAGTCCTAGCCACAGTAATCAGACAATATATGAAAGGAATCTGAATTGGAAAGAAAGAAGTAAAACTGTCACTGTTTGCAGATGACATGATACTACACATATAAAATCCTCAAGATGCCACAAAAAACTACTAGAGCTCATCAATGAATTTGGTAAAGTTGCAGGAAACAAAATTAATATACAGAGATCTGTTTTATTTCCATACACTAACAATGAACTATCTGAAAGAGAAATTAAGGAAACAATCCCATTTACAATTGTATCAAACAGAGTAAAATACCTATGAATACACCTACCTAAGGAGGTAAAAACCTATATTCAGAAAACTTTAAGACACTGGTAAAAGACATTGAAGACAACACAAAGAAGTGGAAAGATATACCACATTCATGTACTGCAAGAATTAATACTGTTAAAAGGACCATATTGGGGCTTCCGGGAAGATGGCGGAAGAGTAAGACGTGGAGATCACCTTCCCCCCCACAGATACACCAGAAATACATCTACAAGTGGAACAACTCCTACAGAACACCTACTGAATGCTGGCAGAAGACCTCAGACCTCCCAAAAGGCAAGAAACCCCCCATGTACCTGGGTAGGGCAAAAGATAAAAGAATAAACAGAGACAAAAGGATACAGACCGGACCTGCACCAGTGGGAGGGAGCTGTGAAGGAGGAAAGGTTTCCACACACTAGGAAGCCCCTTCGCGGATGGAGACTGTGTGTGGCAGAGGGGGAAAGCTTCGGAGCCACGGAAGAGAGCACAGCAACAGGGGTGCGCGGGGCAAAGCGGAGAGACTCCTGCACAGAGGATCAGTGCCAACCGGCACTCATCAGCCCAAGAGGCTTGTCTGCCCCCGCGCCGGGGCAGGCGGGGCTGGGAGCTGAGGCTTGGGCTTCCTGCAGAGTGCAGGGAGAGGACTGGGGTGGTCTGCGTGAACATAGCCTGCAGAGGGTCAGTGCGCCATGGCTGGCTGGGAGGGAGTCCGGGGAAAAGTCTGGACCTGCCTAAAAGGCAAGAGACTTTTTCTTCCCTCTGTTTCCTGGTGCGCGAGGAGAGGGGATTAAGAACGCTACTTAAAGGAGCTCCAGAGACGGGCGTGAGGCGCGGCTAAAAGCGCGGACGCCAGAGACAGGCATGAGACGCTAAGGCTGCTGCTGCCGCCACCAAGAAGCCTGTGTGTGAGCAAAGGTCACTATCCACACCCCGCTTCCAGGGAGCCTGTGCAGCCCACCACTACCAGGGCCCCGGGATGCTGGGTCAACTCCTCCGGGAGAACGCATGGCGTGCCTCAGGCTGGTGCAACGTCATGCCGGCCTCTGCCAACGCAGGCTCGCCCCACACACCGGGCCCCTCCCTCCTCCCGGCCTGAGTGATCCAGAGCCCCCGAATCAGCTTCTCCTTTAACCCCGTCTGGTCTGAGCAAAGAACAGACACCCTCCGGCGGCCTACACGCAGAGGCGGGGCCAAATCCAAACCTGACTCCCGGGAGCTGGAAGAACAAAGAAGAGAAAGGGAAATCTCTCCCAGCAGCCTCAGAAGCAGCGGATTAAAGCTCCACAATCAACTTGCTGTACCCTGCATCTGTGGAATACCTGAATAGACAACGAATCATCTCAAATTAAGAAGATGGACTTCGAGAGCAAGATTTATGTTTTAGCCCCTTTTCCCCTTTTTGTGAGTATCTATGCATATGCTTCTGTGTGAGATTTTGTCTTTATAGCTTTGCTTCCACCATTTGTCCGAGGGTTCTATCCATCCGTTTATTTTTTTAAAATTTTTTTCTTAGTAATTACTTTTTATTTTAATAACTTTATTTTATTTTACTTTATCTTCGTTCTTTCTTTCCTTCCTTCCCTCCTTTAGACAACAAATCATCCCAAATTGAGGAGATGGACTTTGAGAGAAAGATTTATGAATTTTTCCCCTTTTCCTCTTTTTGTGAGTGTGTATGTGTATGCTTCTGTGTGAGATTTTGTCTGTAAAGCTTTGCTTCCACCATTTTCCTAGGGTTCTATCTGTCCATTTTTTTCTTAATAATTATTTTTTTATTTTAATAACTTTATTATATTTTATATTTTATTTTATTGTACTTTATCTTCTTTCTTTCTTTTTTCCTTCCTTCCCTCCTTCTTCCCTCCTTCCCTCCTTTCTTTCTTTCCTTCTTTCTTTCTTTCTTTTCTTTCTTTCTTCTACTAATTCTTTCTTTCTAATTTTTCTCGGTCTTCTTCTGAGCCGTGTGGATGAAAGGCACTTGTTGCTGCACCCAGGAGTCAGTGCTGTGCCTCAGAGGTGGGAGAGCCAACTTCAAGACACTGGTCCACAAGAGACCTCCCAGCTCCACATAATATCAAACAGCGAAAATCTCCCAGAGATCTCCATCTCAACACCAGCACCCAGCTTCACTCAACGACCAGCAAGCTACAGTGCTGGACAGCCTATGCCAAACAACTAGCAAGACAGGAATACAACCACACCCATTAGCAGAGAGGCTGCCTAAAATCGTAATAAGTCCACAGACACCCCAAAACACACCACCAGATGTGGACCTGCCCACCAGAAACACTAGATCCAGCCTCATCCACCAGAACACAGGAACTAGTCCCCTCCACCAGGAAGCCTATACAACCCACTGAACCAACCTTAGCCACTGGGAACAGACACCAAAAAAAAAAACGGGAATCACGAACCTGCAGCCAGTAAAAAGGACACTCCAAACACAGTAAGATAAGCAAAATGAGAAGACAGAAAAACACACAGAAGATGAAGGAGCAAGATAAAAACCCACAGACCAAACAAATGAAGAGGAAATAGGCAGTCTACCTGAAAAAGAATTCAGAATAATGATAATAAAGATGATCCAAAATCTTGGAAATAGAATACACAAAATGGAAGAAATATTTAACAAGGACCTAGAAGAACTAAAGATGAAACAAACAATGATGCTCTGGGACAACATTAAACGCACCAACATTCGAATTATAGGGGTTCCAGAAGAAGAAGAGAAAAAGAAAGGGACTGAGAAAATATTTGAAGAGATTATAGTTGAAAACTTCCCTAATATGGGAAAGGAAATCGTTAATCAAGTCCAGGAAGCACAGAGAGTCCCATACAGGATAAATTCAAGGAGAAATACGCCAAGACACATATTAATCAAACTGTCAAAAACTAAATACAAAGAAAGCATATTAAAAGCAGCAAGGGAAAAACAACAAATAACACACAAGGGAATCCCCATAAGGTTAACAGCTGATCTCTCAGCAGAAACTCTACAAGCCAGAAGGGAGTGGCAGGACATACTGAAAGTGATGAAGGAGAAAAACCTGCAACCAAGATTACTCTACCCAGCAAGGATCTCATTCAGATTTGATGGAGAAATTAAAACCTTTACAGACAAGCAAAAGCTGAGAGAGTTCAGCACCAACAAACCAGCTCTACAACAACTGCTAAAGGAACTTCTCTAGGCAAGAAACACAGGAGAAGGAAAAGACCTACAATAAAAACCCAAAACAATTAAGATAATGGGAATAGGAACATACATATCGATAATTACCTTAAATGTAAATGGACTAAATGCTCCCACCAAAGGACACAGATTGGCTGAATGGATACAAAAACAAGACCCATATATTTGCTGTCTACAAGAGACCCACTTCAGACCTAGAGACACATACAGACTGAAAGTAAGGGGATGGAAAAAGATATTTCATGCAAATTGAAACCAAAAGAAAGCTGGAGTAGCAATTCTCATATCAGACAAAACAGACTTTAAAATAAAGACTATTAGAAGAGACAAAGAAGCACACTATATAATGATCAAGGGATCGATCCAAGAAGAAGATAAAACAATTGTAAATATTTATGCACCCAACATAGGAGGACCTCAATACATAAGGCAAATACTAACAGCCATAAAAGGGGAAATCGACAGTAACACATTCATAGTAGGGGACTTTAACACCCCACTTTCACCAATGGAAAGATCATCCAAAATGAAAATAAATAAGGAAACACAAGCTTTAAATGATACATTAAACAAGGTGGACTTAGCTGATATTTATAGGACATTCCATCCAAAAGCAACAGAATACAAATTTTTCTCAAGTGCTCATGGAACATTTTCCAGGATAGATCATATCTTGGGTCACAAATCAAGGCTTGGTAAATTTAAGAAAAATGAAATTATATCAAGTATCTTTTCCGACCACAATGCTATGAGACTAGATATCAATTACAGGAAAAGATCTGTGAAAAATACAAACACATGGAGGCTAAACAATACACTACTTAATAACGAAGTGGTCACTGAGGAAATCAAAAAATACCTAGAAACAAATGACAGTGGAGACATGACGACCCAAAACTAGGCATAGAGGGAACTTCCCTCAACATAATAAAGGCCATATATGACAAACCCACAGCCAACATCATCCTCAATGGTGAAAAACTGAAAGCATTTCCACTAAGGTCAGGAACAAGACAAGGTTGCCCACTCTCACCACTCTTATTCAACATAGTTTTGGAAGTTTTAGCCACAGCAATCAGAGAAGAAAAGGAAATAAAAGGAATCCAAATCGGAAAAGAAGAAGTAAAGCTGTCACTGTTTGCAGATGACATGATACTATACATAGAGAATCCTAAAGATGCTACCAGAAAACTATTAGAGCTAATCAATGAATTTGGTAAAGTAGCAGAATACAAAATTAATGCACAGAAATCTCTGACATTCCTATACACTAATGATGAAAAATCTGAAAGTGAAATCAAGAAAACACTCCCATTTACCATTGCAACAAAAAGAATAAAATATCTAGGAATAAACCTACCTAAGGAGAAAAAAGACCTGTATGCAGAAAATTATAAGACACTGATGAAAGAAATTAAAGATGATACAAATAGATGGAGAGATATACCATGTTCTTGGATTGGAAGAATCAACATTGTGAAAATGACTCTACTTACTACCCAAAGCCATCTACAGATTCAATGCAATGCTTATCAAACTACCACTGGCATTTTTCACAGAACTAGAACAAAAAGTTTCACAATTTGTATGGAAACACAAAAGACCCCGAATAGCCAAAGCAATCTTGAGAACAAAAAATGGAGCTGGAGGAATCAGGCTCCCTGACTTCAGACTATACTACAAAGCTACAGTAATCAAGACAGTATGGTACTGGCACAAAAACAGAAAGATAGATCAATGGAACAGGATAGAAAGCCCAGAGATAAACCCACGCACATATGGTCACCTTATCTTTGATAAAGGAGGCAGGAATGTACAGTGGAGAAAGGACAGCCTCTTCAATAAGTGGTGCTGGGAAAACTGGACAGGTACATGTAAAAGTATGAGATTAGATCACTCCCTAACACCATACACAAAAATAAGCTCAAAATGGATTAAAGACCTAAATGTAAGGCCAGAAACTATCAAACTCTTAGAGGAAAACATAGGCAGAACACTCTATGACATAAATCACAGCAAGATCCTTTTTGACCCACCTCCTAGAGAAATGGAAATAAAAACAAAAATAAACAAATGGGACCTAATGAAACTTCAAAGCTTTTGCACAGCAAAGGAAACCATAAACAAGACCAAAAGACAACCCTCAGAATGGGAGAAAATATTTGCAAATGAAGCAACTGACAAAGGATTAATCTCCAAAATTTATAAGCAGCTCATGCAGCTCAATACCAAAAAAACAAACAACCCAATCCAAAAATGGGCAGAAGACCTAAATAGACATTTCTCCAAAGAAGATATACAGACTGCCAACAAACACATGAAAGAATGCTCAACATCACTAATCATTAGAGAAATGCAAATCAAAACTACAATGAGATATCATCTCACACCAGTCAGAATGGCCATCATCAAAAAATCTAGAAACAATAAATGCTGGAGAGGGTGTGGAGAAAAGGGAACCCTCTTGCACTGTTGGTGGGAATGTAAATTGATACAGCCACTATGGAGAACAGTACGGAGGTTCCTTAAAAAACTACAAATAGAACTACCATATGACCCAGCAATCCCACTACTGGGCATATACCCTGAGAGAACCATAATTCAAACAGAATCATTTACCAAAATGTTCATTGCAGCTCTATTTACAATAGCCTGGAGATGGAAACAACCTAAGTGTCCATCATCGGATGAATGGATAATGAAGATGTGGCACATATATACAATGGAATATTACTCAGCCATAAAAAGAAACAAAATTGAGCTATTTGTAATGAGGTGGATAGACCTAGAGTCTGTCATACAGAGTGAAGTAAGTCAGAAAGAGAGAGACGAATACCATATGCTAACACATATATATGGAATTTAAGAAAAAAAACTGTCATGAAGAACCTAGGGGTAAGACAGGAATAAAGACACAGACCTACTAGAGAATGGACTTGAGGATATGGGAAGTGGGGAAGGGTAAGCTGTGACAAAGCAAGAGAGAGGCATGGACATATATACACTACCAAACGTAAGGTAGATAGCTAGTGGGAAGCAGCCACATAGCACAGGGAGATCAGCTCAGTGCTTTGTGACCACCTGGAGGGGTGGGATAGGGAGGGTGGGAGGGAGGGAGACGCAAGAGGGAAGAGATATGGGAACATATGTATATATATAACTGATTCATTTTGTTGTAAAGCAGAAACTAACACACCATTTTAAAGCAATTATACTCCAATAAAGATGTTAAAAAAAAAAAAAAAAAGACCAAACTACCGAAGGCAATCTACAGATTCAGTGCAATTCCTGTCAAAAGACACATTATATTTTTCACAGAACTAGAATAATTTTTAAATTTGTGTGGAGACACAAATAGCCAAAACAATCTTGAGAAAGAACAGAGCTGGAGGTATCAGGCACTCTGACTTCAGACTATACTACAAAACTACAGTAATCAAAATAATATAGTACTGGCACAAAAACAGACACATACATGAATGGAACAGAATACAGAATCCAAAAATATACCCACACATTTATGGTCAGTTAATCTATAACAAAGGATTCAATAATATACAATGGGGAAAAGATAGTTTCTTCAATAAATGGTTCTGGGAAAACTGGGCAGCTACATGTAAAAGAAGCAAATTAGAACATTCTTTCATACCATATATAAAAATACACTCAAAATGGATTAATGACCTAAAAGACAGACCAGAAACCATAAAACTCCTGGAAGAAAACACAATGGAACACTCTCTGACATAAATCATAGCAGTATTTTTTGGATCTGTCTCCTAAGGCAAAGGAAACAGAAGCAAAAATAAACAAATGGACCTAATTAAACTTAAAAGTTTTTGCACAGCAAAGGAAAACTTTGGCAAAATGAAAAGACAACCTTTTGAATGAGAGAAAATATTTTCAAATGATAAAACCAATGAGGGGTTAATAGCCAAGATGTATAAGCAGTTTATACAGCTCAACATCAAACAAACAAATAATCCAATTTAAAAATCGGCAGAAGACCTGAAGAGACATTTTTCCAAAGCAGAAATACAGATGGCTAACAGGCACACGAAAAGATGCTCAACATCATTAATCATCAGAGAAATGCAAATCAAAACTGAAATAACACCTCACACCTGTCAGAATGGCTATCATCAAAAAGACCACAGATAACAAATGTTGGCGAGGATGTGGATAAAAGGGAACCTTTGTACACTGTGGTAGGAATGTAACTTGGTACAGCCATTGTGGAAAATAGTATGGAGTTTCCTCAAAAAACTAAAAATGGGACTACCATATGATGTAGCAATTCCACTCTTGGGTATATATTCAAAGAAAGCAAAAACATTAATTTGAAAAGATATATGTACCCTGATGTTCATACCAGTATTGTTTATTATATGATAGCCAAAACGTGGAAGCAACCTAAGTCTTCATCAACAGATGAATGAATAAAGAAGATGTGGTAAACACATACACAAACACACACACACAATGGAACACTACTCAGCCATAAAGAAGAATGAAATTTTCCATTTTCAGCAACATGGATGGACTTGGACAGTGTTAGACTTAGAGAAATAAGTCAGATAGAGAAAGACAAATACTGTATGCTATCACTTATCTATGGAATCTAAAAAGATTTTAAAAACTAGTGAATATAACAAGAAGGAAACAGAATCACAGATACAGAGAAGAAGTTAATTGATAACTAGTTTGGGCAAGATAAGGGTAAGGGATTAATAGGTACAAACTACAGTGTATAAAATAAATAAGCTACTAGGATATATTGTACAGCACAGGGAATATAGCCAATATTTTACAGTAACTATGAATGGAGTATAACTTTAAAAATTGTGAATCGCTTTGTCATACACCTAAAATTTATATAATACTGTAAATCAACTATACTTCAATTTAATAAAAAGCAATGCCTAAAGAGAAATAAAAGACATTCTCAGATGAAGGAAAAGTAAGAGACGTTGTTATCAATACACCTACACTGAAAAAATGGCTAAAGAAACTTTTCTAAACAGAAATGAAATTATAAAAATTGAACATGAAAATATGAAAAAACACAATGAGAAAAAATATTTAGTAAATACAATAGGCTTTCCTTCACTTCTTGTGTTTTCTATATTATGTTTCATCGTGGAAGCAAAAAATATTACACTGTCTGATATAGTTCTAAATATAGATTGATGAATCATCTAAAACAATTATAAATGGGGGAGGGTAAATGGCAAAAAGGAAGGTAATGTTTCCATATGTCACTCAAAATGATAAAGTGAGAACAACGTAAGCTTATAAGTTTTATATATACATAGTATAATACCTAGAGCAATTACTAAAAAAGCTACATAAAAAGAAACACTAAAATGGTCTATAGATACATAAAAATGGAATTCTACAAAAATGTTCAAGTAACCTACAGAGAGGTAGGAAAGCACAAACAGAAACTAAAGAGAGAAAACAGAAAACGAAAATTAAATCACACAATAACCTCTAAATACCAGTAATTACATTAAATGTATATGGTCTAAATACCCAAATTAAAAGACAGATATTGAAAGAGCAGATTAAAAAATATTACCCAACTTTGCTGTCTACAAGAAACTCACTTCAAATATATATAGGCAGGCTGAAAGTAAGAAGACAGAAAAAGGTATATCATGCACACATTAACTGAAGGAAAGTAGGAGTAAGCACATTAATACCAGATTAAGTAGGCCTCAAGGCAAAGAAAATTACCAGAGTCAAAGACGAACATTATGTAATGATAAAAGGGTCAAATCACCAAGACGAGATAGTAATTTTAAATGTGTATAACGAAACAGAGCTACAAAATCTGCAAAGTAAAAACTGATGACACTGAAGGGAGAAATATACAAATTCACAATTACAGTTAGAAACTCAACACATATCCCTCAACAATTTTGGGAAAAAATAGACATAAAATCTGTAGTAATACAGAACTCAACACCATCAACTAACAGAACCTAATCAACATTTAAAGAGTACTCCACATAACAACACTATACATATTTTTCAAGGGCCCATGGAACATATAGCAAGATAGACTATATCCTGAGCACAAAACAAACCTAAACAAATTTAAAACACTTGAAATCATGCAGTGTGTTCCCTGACTAGAGTGGAATCAATCTCGAAATAATAAAAAGATAACAGAAAAATCTCCAAACACTTGGTAAATAAACAACACACTTTTAATTAACCCACGGTCAAAGAGAAAGACTCAGGTAAATTTTTTATATTACATTAAGATGAGGATAGAGTCTATGAAAATTTGTGGAACAAAGTTAAAGCACTGCTGAGAGGAAAATTTATAGCACTAAATGCATACATTAGAAAAGATAAAAAGTCTCAAATCAATAATCTAAGCTCTCATTTTAACAACCTAGAAAAAAAAGAGAAAAATAAACCCAAAGCAAGCAAATGGAAGGAAATAATAAATGTAAAAGTGGAAGTTTATGAAAGAGAAAAGCAATTAGGGGAAAAACAATAGGGAAAAAAATCAGTAAAACAGAGTTGGTTATTTGAAAAGATCGATTAAATTCATAAATATATTACAAGAATAAAAACAGAAGACCCAAATTATTAATATCAGGGGTGACACAATGGATATCAGTTCAGATTATGCAAACATCAAAAGAATAAGGGAATACTGTGAACAAAGGGCCAGCTCCAAAAGCAAGAAAGCTTTGAAAAACCTCAAGGTCTTTTGTCATCCTTCTCTCTGCAAAGCTACCTCATTTTTTTCTCTCTGAAGGAGAAATCATTAAGACCTGAGTTTTCTTATCCTCTGTTCCGGTAACCAAACATGAGTCTCCTGATTCTAACTACAAATTCACGAGCGAGAGAATCCCACTCAATTTGGTTCAGGTGTTTATGCCTGGTCCAATCCACTAAGACCAGATAGGTGAGCCTCTAGTACCTATATAGCTGCAAGAGCCCACTTTGACGCATGACGGGTATCACTGGGCTAGGTAGCATTCGGAGAGTCCGATACACCCTTACTTCTAAGAGGAGCAAAACATTTGTGATGTTAGAACTTTATTGCTCACCTCTTTTGAATGCTCTTCCTATCTTTGCAGATTATACCCATTCCTCAACTCTGCCCAATCCCACCTCATCAGTAAATTCCCATCTGCATATGCAAGTCCTCATTGATCTCAGCTCCTTAAAATTCCCATAGCACCAATGCAATGCACCAGGTCATTTAGGATGTAATGATGCATCACCACATATGGTTCACTATTATTTTCTATCAGAGTCAGCTCAGAAATCATGCTTAATACTTCTAAATGCCCATCTGTAGTGGGTATTTTCTTATGCACTCATTAGCATAATGGATGCTCAATAAATTCTTATTTAGTGCATGATCACTGACAAATTTCTATAGTCTTTTCCAAAATGGGATCTAAGAAGCTGCATGTCTTTAAGGTAATACAAAAACATGGAATATGTTGATCTAGATGAAAAGTAGTACTGAAGAAATGAATTGGTCTTTTACATACTGAGGTATAAAAACAAAAATACCAGAAACTTAGAGTTATTTACCACAGTCATTGAATTATTTCTCATAGAATGCATGAATGGGAAAAAAAGTAACTTAGTTGCTTTATGGCAAGAGAATTAATGTGCAGGGTTGCCAAGGGAATGACTTGTGGTTGAATGGAAAGTCAGCTCTGAGGCTAAGGCTCAATATTATGCAGGTAATAATAATAATAAATATTCATTTATTCCTTCTTTATTAATTGTGTGCTAGGTGCCAAGAAAAATACCAAGAAATAAAAGGTCCCACCTTCAAAGAACGCATAAGTCAGTGAAGGAGACAAGATGTATAAATAAGTTAAGAGATAAAACAATATAATATTATCTTGAAATGCTTCATCTCTGGAGTCTTCAGTTCCATTACCCTAGCCCCTACTTGATACAGGCACTATCCCAGGTGCTGGGGTAAAACAGTGAATCAAATCACATGTCCCAGTACTTTTGTGACTGAGAATCAAACCATCCCCTCAGCTTCTCTTGTACGTTCTGACTTAACTCCACTAAAGAAAGAAAAAAAAAAAGCACACAATAGGATGTATTGATGCAATTAGAAGTGCATGATCTTCTATCTCACCTAGTCTTTAAACTTGACTAATGAGCTCTTTGTGAATCTCCATCTTTTAACCCAAATGTTTCCCCTTCTCCTCAAATCATTTACCCCCTCAACCCCACCCTTGGCTAGTGGCCTTGCCTCTTTTTTCACTAAGAAAAGCAGGCCTATCTTGTAAGAATTTCCTCAGCTCCTGCTTCTTTCCCCTGCATTCATCATCCCTCCTGGTGTCCGGATGTTCCCCCTGCAACACAAATCCCTCCAGTGTATTTCATGTCTTGCCCACTCAAGTCTCCCAAAAGATGCTGCCCTGTTTACTAATCATCATGTCTTTCTTGTGCCTTCAACCTCTAGAAGTCTTTCTCCTTCACCTGGAAACATGCTTCAGTCTCTTTTACCTAGAAAAATAAAAATAAAATCCCTCTCTGCTTTCTTCCTCTAGTTATTATTCTCTATTTTCCTTCCCTTAAAAACAGTAAATTAGGTGAATCCTCAGTGATGAGAAACTTTAAAATAGCCAGGATCCTAAGAGGTCTTGTGAAAGAAAGACCACGAGGTCAGAAAAGCTGTCTGTGAAGATTTACTCTACGTGGGTGTAATATTTATAGATGGTAGTATGATCATCTCAGTGATTTGTCTGCAGTTTTATGTTGCATTGTTTGTTGTGAGAAAATCCCTGGTGTTGTCCTCTGAGTGCTGGTAAGTTGTCTGTGCTCAATAAAGCCATGGGCAGCATTTCAGGCCCATTTGCCAAAGCTCGAAAGCCCACTATGAGGCATATCTAGTGAGCCTGATGAAAGGCACAGCTCAAGGAAGCACAAAAGTTGGGGAAAAAAAGACTCATGCCTTTCAACACAGATGAAGCTTAGGAGAGACCTCTAGGCCAAAATGATGTAAGTCTCCATTGAGTGAGCAGGGCAGAGCTGGCTCGCCCGGCACCCACTCCTTTCTCAATCTGCCCTCTCTTCAGAGAGGACAGCTTTCTCCTTGGGGGTTACCTTGCTTTGGGTTCCCAGCAAGCTCTGCTTCTACTCTCAACATCCGAGTACCATAATTCTCCAGCCTTTCAATGCCAGGAGAACACAGAAGGTGGAATTATCTGCTGGAGAAACAATAGAATCCCCTCCACAAAAAATAAATAAATGAAAAATAAAAAAGAGAACAAATCTGTATTTGATTTTGACAATATCTACAAGATCCAGAGAAGCAATGGCTTTAAAAAGTTCTAACCCTTTTTTCCACCAACCGCAATATCATTTCCATTATTTCTCCAGGCTCCCATTCGGAATTCAAAGCAATTTATCTGAAGTTCAGACACTGTCACTGTGATTTAGTTTCAGTTTAATGGCAACTGCAGGTCTCTAATAAGTATGCTCCTTTCATTGATTTTGTTCCCCTTCAGCTGCTGCTGTAAATGTAACTGAAATTTTTTTTGTTTTTTTCACCTGACCTAACTTTTTTTTTTAACTGACAAGAGAGCAATCAGTGCTGTGTCCTATGAGTTTCATATACTCTATTAATAAGAAATAGTTTCTTCTGGAAACAGAATTTCCCTAACATTTCCCTTTAACAAATTACATGTTAAAAAAGCCCAAGCATCCCCACCACCGCTGCCACCTCCCTACCCCATTACATTTATTTTAGAGCATCAGTTAATTTCAGGAGTTAGAGGATCCTCTTAAATTTGGGGGTCGTAACATGAAATACATTTAGTAGGCTGACTTTTAGGCAGTATTTTTCATTTGTTTAAGTCATTTTTCAGGGCTGAGATTTTTCTCAGTTGATGGACTAATACATTCACATAAGGCTGGCCTGCTTCCTATCCAGAAGATAATTGGAGACCTCAGAAGTGAAAGGAACCAAATACGGTTCTCAGGCAAACACAAGCACTTCCCAAGGAGAAGAGCAGTTACCCCTGACACATGGAGACTGACAGTCTTATCTGTCATAAGCCAAAACCCAGAGAGCTCCTGTCTCTCATGCACAATCTTTGGAAACATAGACTAAAAGTGACAGATTGAAGGACCAGCCACATTTCACTCACTTCCTTTTTTTTTTTTCCTGAACTTTCCACCCTGATTTTAAATGCCATTTTCAATATACACTATATTCTCATAGGCATTTGGTTATTTTTTGGATATACTCTACTTCAGTCTAATTCTGTACTTTTAGAATATATTTTAGAATCTGATAAATTAAATTTTCTCCATTTTTCTTATTTAAAAATATTTGAGGTTTAATTACATGAGTCCTCCAAACAAATTTTGTAAAAATGTTATAAAATGCTGTAAAACTTCCCCTTAGTATTTTTAAAATAAAAACAGTGAATTCTTCTATACAAATAACAATCTGCCATTTATTTAGGAATTTATTTATAGCATGTAACAGTTTTTAATACTATATTTCATCAAATCTAGCACATCAGTAGTAAGACATCATTTACAGTTAAGAGAGAGAAATCACTGCTAATTATAATAAGATACTATAAATCATTATGTATGTTTTGATTTTAAAGATGATATAATTTGAAAATAAGTGTACTGTAAAAATCAATAAAGTATGATAACCCTTATCTTCATGGCATTCTAATTTCAAAAGACTATTTTTGATGCCTAAACTTCCCATCAGTAAGTTTGGTACGTGTTTAGTGGCTTGTTTTATTTAGATTGGACTATTAGAGAACCTGAATTGAAGAACCATAGATACAGAAACATGCACAAATTTTGACTGCACAGCTCAGTGGATTCTCACAAACTCAACACACCCATAATATCAAGCACCCACACCAAAGATCAGAACATTAGCAGCGCCCCAGAAACTCCTTTTGTGCCTCCTCCTAGCTGCTATTCCCTTCCCAGAGGAAATTCTTATGCTGACTTGCAACCGCATAGATTAGTTTTGCCAGTTTTTGACCTTTGTATAAATGGAACTGTAGAGCACGTACAATTATACACTGTGGACTCTCTGGTGTCTGGCTTTGTTTGCTCACCATCCCACTGTGAGATTCATTCCTTTTGTTCCAGGTAGATACAGAGCTTCATTCTATTTGCTGTGTGGTATTCCACTGCATAAGCATAACACATTTATCCATTCCAGTATTTCTGGGCATGTGGGTAATTTCCAGTTTCACATATTTCATTTTCACCGTAAGTACCAGCTTTCCTTGAAAATGATTATTCTACAAATAAACGATCACCTTATGGTGTGTTTAGGAAATGAAATACACAAAAATATTTTAACAAAGATGAATTAATTTCATTCTGAAACTTCTCCTGATATATAGCAATGATGATTTTTTTAAACATGTGTATTTTCCAAGATCAAGAAGAGAATACAAGAAAGCCATGGATTAGTCTGGGGTTAAAGCCACAAACTGAAGAGGCTTTGTTTCTAAAATATTGCATGAAATCAGATGATTTCTCAGTTTAGAAACCAGTGCTACCACCTTTGATTGTTTTATCTCTGCTTAGTTTCTCTTCTTTATCTTTTCCTCATTGTCTCCTTTACTTTCCCAATAATACCGTCACCTGGAAAGTGTTCTCAAACTGTTTAATCCAGTGATGAAATGTTCCCATAATTCAAAAATCTCTACCTGAAAAGATCTGGTTTGATAGATTGAGAAATAGCAATGATCACATTTTAATACTAACATTCAAGATTATTTCAAATTTCACAAAAATGAAGAATAAACCACTGAAGAAATATTTACCCAAATGATAAAACTAAAGTAGGAAATCAGTGTAAATGTTACTTTACTAAATTCTCCAATTTGCAGAAATATCTGAGGGTCTATATTGATTTCTTGAAGGTTAGTTTTCTGATTAGGGACTCATAAGACAGTATTTCTAAATAAGTAGGAAATGTAAGAGAAGGTGAATTCTTCAAAAGTCATCCTCCAGACATGATCTCCATCTTATTCTCACTGTGCCCTCCTGGAAGATAAGGGCCACACCCTGCCTTCAGGCCCTCAGTCATAGGTACTTAGGGGAGCACGGAGGCCACGTGGGGCTATGGAGCAAGCACAGGCTTTAGAGTTAGCAGGCACCAGTGTGGACAAGTGATCCACTTCTCTAAGTTTCAGTTTTCTCATCCAGAAAATGGGGATAATCATCCATACCTCATAGGACTATGGTGAGGAATAAATGAGAAATGGAAATGGAAAGCATCATAGCTGTGTACACGGTTTTCATTTCCTTTAGCCAATGATAGGTGAATTCTTCCACCTCTCATTTGATTGGTAGATGTGAAACACTTTATCAGCATAACCCTTCCATCAAATGAAATTTTACACATAACTATAGACAATTAAACTAGTTAAAAGCAGAGTCTAGTTTGAGGTCTGTACCTAGATGGTTCCTCCATAGGTCATAGGAAGAAAAGAAATCCAACTCTTTTGCCACGAATGGAAGAGCAAGATACTCTTCCTCCACATCAGAAAGACTGAGAGTCTTGTTTTTAACAAAACTCTTTTGAGGAAGAAATCTCACAGGCTCACTTGTTAGCTGAATTCCAGTCTCTGCTACCCATTACAGGCAAGAACTGCATCTTAAAGTTGCATCCAAATTAGTGTTAGTATTGAAAAGAAGCCCCTTTCCTCTCCCTTTGAAGGGAAATAGAAAACAGCTATTCACTGGCATATGTATATTATTTATTGCAGGTTTGTTTTCTTCCCTATCACCTTTAAACTCTTCTGAGATGCAATAATCAGAGTGCCTTTAGACTGTCTTTAAAGATCAATTTAGTCAACCTTCATCACTTTCATCACTTTCATCACTTTCATCACTTTTCTTTGAGACATTTCAACTCTCCATGTCTCAATTTATATTCTTTAACTTGGAAGAAATACTCCTCTCCAAAGAGAGAAACCCTGCTATAAAAAACACAGCAGCCAAACATCTACAGCCCATACTGAAGTCGATATGGGAGTGGAGGAGGGGATGATACCTAATAAGACAGAGAGAGATGCGATCTAAAGTCTGTCCCTAGACACAAACACTTTGTTAGCCTTGGCAGCCCATTTGTACTATGTCACACCAATAAATTTATAAACATTGAAGCTGAAATTAATCTATTTCCTCTCAGCTCTGAGTCTGTCCCTTTCTAATCTTGTATAAATGGTACTTTGATTCAGAGCTCCTGTTATTCACATTGTCAGTATCCTAGAAAACACACTGCTTAGAACAAATATGTTACAAACAGTTTTGCAGGGTCAAACTGAGCCAATCACTAAAGATGAGACTAATTAAAGGTGGAAAGAGACTGCATGTATTGAGTACCTCCTGTGTTTCAGGCCCTAGTTTAGACTTGTAATCTTATTTAAAACACACACACACACACACACACACACACACACACACACACACACACACACGAGCTCCATTTTGAAAATAACTAAACTGTGCTCAGAATTGTAATGCATTTATGTCCCCTATGTCACACAGCTATTAATAGGTTTAACTAGAAAATAAATTACAAGTTAGACTGACTCTAAAGTCCATGATTTGGAATGGGGCAGGAACTATAAGAATGAAATTGTACTCATATTTAAGAATAATTTCCAAATATTTTTCTTTCCAGACCTCTCCGAGGACTACCCCAACTGTAATAATTAAGTCCCATGTTCCTACAATGCAGTTCCCTCTTTGCAGCAGCATGATGAAATGCAAAGTGTCATGTATGTGTGGGACTCCCCTAGCCCCACCCCTGACAACCAGTCCTGAAAGCCACAGCATTCCCCTGGCATGCTGTACAAGGAAGTGCTGTTTTCAGAACAAAAGTCCCTGCAGTAAGCTGATAACTGCTGTCAGCAGGCAAGTACGAGTTTTAAACAGCCCCCTGTCCTGACGCCCTGGCAACCACATGCCACCCGCAGGCAGCCTAGGGAAAGCCACTCCCCATTTTATAAGAGATGAGGTTCCATGGATGGCTCTGCTTTGCCCCTCATCATGGGCCTGATGAATACATCCCAGAGACCCAGTCAGTAGCTATCATTCACTTAATGTGGCTTCCGTCTTGGTAATCTCATGTAATCAGATTTTATATCTATGATATTAATAAAATGCCAAGTATCATAAAGGGGGTGCAGTGAAGCAATCTTCTTCTTAATTCAAAAGCATTGCTATATATCTGTGCTTTACAATTATTTATCTAAAACAAATTGACTCATCAGTTAATTTCCTGCACTACTAAAGTAGTACATAAATTAAATTAGAATCTCAATAATTAAGGAATAATGACATCAGTGGTATGGGTTTAACCATTCTGTTGACTCAAAACAGGTCTTTTTCTTGGGAAAGAGCAGTAGATAAAACGATGATTAAGACAAAAATAATAGCAAGTAATGCATAATGTCAGAGACCAAGTCACTTTTAGCCCCATTATTAGCATTTCCTGGCTACTAGTTTGATTTTGACCTTGTTAATATAGACGTGAGAGGGCACAAGAGTACACCAAGTCTATTTAAAATATAGCTCCTTAGAGAAATGAAAATCAAAACTACAATGAGGTATCACCTCACACAGGTCAGAATGTCCATCATCAAAAAATCTACAAACAATAAATGCTGGAGAGGGTGTGGAGAAAAGGGAAGCCTCTTGCACTGTTGGTGGGAATGTAAATTGATATAGCCACTATGGAGAACAGGATGGAGGTTCCTTAAAAAACTACAAATAGAACTACCATATGACCCAGCAATCCCACTACTGGGCGTATACCCTGAGAAAACCATAATTCGAAAAGAGTCATGTACCACAATGTTCACTGCAGCACTATTTACAATACCCACAACATGGAAGCAACCTAAGTGTCCATTGACAGATGAATGGATAAAGAAGATGTGGCACATATATACAATGGAATATTACTCAGCCATAAAAAGAAACAAAACTGAGTTATTTGTAGTGAGGTGGATGGACCTAGAGTCTGTCATACAGAGTGAAGTAAGTCAGAAAGAGAAAAATAAATACCATATGATAACACATATATATGGAATCTAAAAAACAAAAAAAAGGTTCTGAAGAACCTAGGGGCAGGACAGGAATAAAGACACAGACATAGAGAATAGATCTGAGGACACAGAGAGGGGGAAGGGTAATCTGGGACTAAGAAGTGAGAGAGTAGCAGTGACATATATACACTACCAAATGTAAAATAGATAGCTAGTGGGAAGCAGCTGCATCACACAGGGAGATAAGCTCGGTGCTTTGTGACCACCTAGAGGGGTAGGATAGGGAGGGTGGGAGGGAGATGCAAGAGGGAGGGGATATGGGGATATATGTATATATATAGCTGATTCACTTTGTTATACAGCAGAAACTAACACACATTGTAAAGCAATTATACTCCAATAAAGATGTTAAAAAAAACAATAAACCCAAAAAATAAAATAAAATATAGCTCCTCAAGCCTAAATGGCCCTTCACCAGGAAATAGACAAAAAGCAATTAAGTTGTGTATTCTGACAACCTCAGCTGGTGCTTTTCACAAGGGAAGCTGATAGAGTTTACTTCTGCATTGCTTTTTTAAAAAACCAAAGTTGCTATGGTCTGAGTATTTGTGTCCCCACAAAATTCTTATGTTGAAATTCAAACCCCTAATATGATGTTATTAGGCAGTGGGGTCTTTGGGAGGCACTTAAGCATGAGGGTAGAGCCCTCATGAATGAGATTAATGCCTTTAAGAGACGCCACGGAGCTCCCAAGCCCCTTCCAGCTCATGAGGATGCAAGGAGAAGTCAGCTACCCTGCAGAGGGCTCCCATCTGACCACGCTGGCATCCTGATCTGGGACTTCCAGCCTCCAGAACTATAAGACATAAATTTTTATTGTTTACAAACTATCCAGTCTATGGCATTTTGTTACAGCAGCCTCAGATAAAATAAAAGTGACTGATTTAAACTATCTTACATTGAGCTGAAAGAGAAGGCACAGGGTAAGGTTAAGTTTTCAGTGGTAGCACATGCTTAACTTTAAATGGGCAAAATAGCCTTTACCTTAACAAGACGTTGTAAAGACATCTCGAGAAGCAAAAGTGGCAGTGTTACAAAGAGTGAAAATAAGGCATTAAATTAAACAATGTGTCTTGGACAAGAAAATCCCCAAGAGTAAAGTGTTACTGAGGGCCCAGAAGAGAGAGATGTTCGGGTAGCCCAGAGCCTTCACACACTTCCCCAGGACTAAGCAGGAGAACACTGGGAATGTGAGGACAGGATCTCACAAGAAAAGGAGAACAATTTTCTTCCCAAATGAACTTGATGAATTGACTCAATAATCTCAAAAAAAAAATCACTAATAACTATCATTTATGCGGCTCTTTGCAAGTGAGCACACACATACACACACCCCTCCTCACTGTGAAGTTAGTATAATTACCATCCCCATTTAACAGATGAGGAACCCAAGTGGTGGTTAATTCATTTGCCCAAGGTAACCCAGTTAGAAAGAAATGGAATTATTGGCTTAAGCCCTGGTCCTCTGACACAAAATACCATGTGTTATCCTTTACAGCACATTATTCTTAATTAGCAATTCTTTGTGTGGCAGTGATCAGAGAAAAAAAATGCTTGCTTTTTCTGCCTCTCCCCTGCTAAGGGGTAAGATTTCTTCTGCTGGACCAGATCCAAGATGTTTAAATTCCAGAAATGGGGGGAAGGAAAAGGAAACCTTAAGATCCACAGAGGCTAAGGTAATCTTCACAATAAAAAGCTGAGGTGGGTGTAACTGAAAGGGAGATAGAGGAGTTCAACTGTAGGTGGAAAACAGGAAGGCAATAGAGAATCTTCTCCCTAAGATAACCAGGACTTTAATAATGTTTGGAATTAAGAGAACCACCTTTAGGAATTTTAAGAAGCTGTGCTGAGCATTAATGTACTAACCTAGTTTGTTGTTGTTGTTGCTGCTATAGTTTTAAACAGGTTGGTTGGTTAGATAGATAGATAGAGCTAGAGATATACATACACATATTTCATTCAGGTTGGTTGGTTAGATAGATAGAGATATACATATACATATTTCATTTTTCCTTACTAGACTGCTGTTACCTGGCTTCATGCTAAGATTAGACCACATGAATTCTAGGTTTATATGGGATTCATCTGTGTAATGATTACTGTTGCAGTCTAGTAGTTATGGTAACATGTAAAAGTCAATTCTGGACAATTTTACATATACATAGTTAAAGTTGTGCTATATAGTGAACCAAACTCTCCAGTCTTTTCTTCACAGACATACTCTACCCTCAGTCAAAATGGATGACTTCCCTCCTTGAATGCTCTTTTCTGGCTTTATATCTTTGCCCCCACACCCTTTCAGGAAAGGCTTGCTGTGCTTTTCCAGACAGGCATCATGTGTCTTATCCTATAGATTTCTTTGAAGGAGAACTCCCTCATTCATTCATTCATGTGTTCATTTTATAGAAATTCATTGCTTTAGGGGGTTGCACAAAGTAAGAGATGAGGAACATAAATAGAGTTTATTACTATTTAGAGAGATATTATAAGGAATTGGAGGGTAGGGAAAAGCCAAATCCATTTTCAAAGTAACCTACTTTAGAGTAGAAATTTGAAGACCCTTTGGATATGTGAACCTTCTTTAGGTGTTTTGATCACTTCCACTGAGTACAAGGCAGTTGGAAAGGTGATGCAAAGGCTCATTAGCTGATTGTCAAAGCAAAATCATTCCTGGCTTCAGCTACTTGGAAATCAAGCAGGGAAACTGGGAAGACTGCCCAGCAGGCTTCTGGGAGATGTTTCTACCATGAGACCGTGCAATGGAATCTAACATTACAAACTTAATTGTAGTCCTGAGTCTCCTCCTAACCTTGGGCATTGAAAGAATTGGTCTTATCAATGACTTGAGTGAGTCAAGTTCCTAATAATTCTCAAGTAATTGAATGATGTATCGTAAGTACTTACTTTACATCAGGCCAAGAGTTGAGTTACTCAAGGTAGTGGTTTGAAAAGGTGACTCTGACAAAGAAATAGTGTGAACAGTGTAATCACCCACCACGACAACAGGAAGATGCTCTCTTTTTCCCTTATGAGTTCAACAAAAACTTGCCCATGTCATGCCATCCTCTGGGCTTCATTTTCTCTGGGTCTAGTACAATACATTAGACTTTATGGATTTTTAAGTTACACACAAAGTAATAGTACCCTTATGATGCTCTGAATATGGAGCCACCTATTTGATCTCAGAAGAAAGGGGAATCAAACAGTTGAAATCCACACAAACTGATATGCGCTGGAGTACCCTAAAAATGAACCAATACACTAGTGATATGGGCACAGAATCTGGAAATTTTTAATAATGAATAAGCACTCTGGTGAAGGAAAACCAAAACTTTATGTATACTACTCATTCCAGGAAAAATATGAATCTTAAATTTGGATTTAAGACTGTTTTTAACATGGTTACCTATCTTCATTTCAATTTAAATATGGCATCTATTGCTATTTTACTGGTATATTAGTTTTAAATGATTGCTTAATTTAGAAAAGATGCAGACACATTACAGGTGTTATTTATTTTTCTTGTTACCCTTGTGCTCTATTTAATTCTGTATTAAACTGTTTGCCTGGTGTCTAATATCTGTTCTCTACCCCTCCAGCTCTGGGCTCTGAGCAAAACTGACTTATGTGAAGATCAGTGTCTTCCCTTTTCTCTGCCCACCCTCTAAAAGGCTGAAAGCTAGTCCATTCAAAAGAGGAAAGGCAAGTAAAAGGCAAAGAAATGCATCGACTAAATTTTTAACCCTCAAGGTTTAAACAAGAATTATAGGGCTTCCCTGGTGGCGCAGTGGTTGGGAGTCCGCCCGCCGATGCAGGGGGCATGGGTTCGTGCCCCGGTCCGGAGGGATCCCGCGTGCCGCGGAGCGGCTGGGCCTGTGGGCCGTGGCCGCTGGGCCTGCGCGTCCGGAGCCTGTGCTCCACGACGGGAGAGGCCACAACAGTGAGAGGCTCCCGTGCCGAAAAAAAAAAAAAAAAAAGAATTATAGTTTCCACCAGCAAATGTCCCCTGTAACTAGGAACCCAGACATTTGAAAAAGTGGAATAAAATATGACCACATAAAAATGTCCCTATTTAAATGTTATAAGTAATTTGGAATTACTTGGGTCTGTAATTTTTATGCTTCCGTGTGCATGGGGAAAGACAAAAGAAGTAATATTTCAAAAAATCAACAGCATTATTTCTGCATGGTAGGGTAATGTGATACACCTGCATATTTGCAAAGGGTATGTGTAATTTTTAAATCAGGGGGAAAAAGCTACAGTAAGCCTTTTTTTAAAAAAAGAACATATTATACTTCTAAAAGATATTTTGTCTTTTGTACAGCAGCTCCAATGAAGTAGAACTAAAATTTTACTTGATTCCAAAAGTGTATGTTCCTTTTGAATTTAATAACTAGTATTTATGACAAGATCTACTTGAACGAGAGAAAAACAGCTCAATTTTGCCTTTGAGAAACAAAGTAGGTTTTCTCCACAGACGAAGTGAGTGTAATAAAAGCCAAATGTTTTAACAGATGAGTAGAGTGTTCATGATAAAAAAAAAGAACTAGAAAAACAAGAACCCAAAGTCATCTTTTAAGTAGTTTCAGAATCATATGGTATATGTAACAGACAGTTAAAGAGATTTTACTCGAGTATAACCTAGTTCATGCAATGAATCTTTTCCAATGAAAATAAACTTTGCCTAGGATCATAGATAAGACGTATTTAATTCTTTTCTGGCTGCTCAATAACGCAATGATCATCTCTGATCGTTGCAATGATAATATAGATAAATGCCCAATAAAATGATGCCACAGTAGTTTAAATTTCAGAGGGTCTTCAGAGCTTTAAGTCAAGCCTAATGTTCTTTGAAGATGAAATTATTCCAGTTAGCCTTGGTACCCACAGGTCTCCAAATTCATCACAAGGAAAACACAACTTCAATAAATTTCAAGAAATATTTACTTTCCTAATTGCCAACATGTTTCAAACTTTCTAACTTGGAGACACAAAGTCCAAAGAACAATTTTGCTGGCCTTCGTTATGTCAATGGGATTCACATCAGCCATATCAAAGCATTTATTTCATGTCTCTTACCAGACTTGTAGCACAATGAATATCTCTTCTTGTTAGTACAGATAAAATTTTTAAACTGAAATTGTCATATAAAACAAGTCTAAGACAAGAATGCCCCTAAAGCCATCCCCTTTGTGGGTTCCTAATTCCAAAGGCAAAATTTACATTTACATAAGATCTGATTAGAAAAAATTAGGAAATGAAAAAGCTAACAGTTCCTTCTGTCACATGTCAAGCACAATCTCAGTGAAGGCTTGTGGGATCACATGATTAGGTTCCAGGAGTATCACATGTGGGAGAAGGTTGGTAGGGGAAGAAGTTGGGGCACAACAGTAACAACAATAGCTCAGAAAACTTAAATATTAGGCATTTTATATGTATTATCTTATTTAACCTTCCCAACAGCTTTATGAAATAAATGCCATTTTTTATTACTGCATCTTTTTTTTTTTTGGCCACACGGCATGCAGGACCTTAGTTCCCTGACTAGGGATTGGACCTCTGCCTCCTGCAGTGGAAGTTCAGAGTCCTAACCACTGGACCTCCAGGGAATTCCCTATTATTGAATCTTTATGGATGAAGAATCTGAAGCAGAGAAGTAAGAGTGATGAGATCAGGTCAGGTGACACAGTTAGCAAATATGTCTAAGGTCAAAGTCAAAGCTCTTAATTTACCAACCCACCTTTCAAGATACTTTACACAGTGCCATTATTTTTCTGTTTTTTTTTTTAAAAAAAAAAAAGAATATTAGCGATCATGTTGTCCTAGGGCACTGACATGTCTATGAAACTTGAATCTCCCTCTCAGATCTCTAGTCCCTGCCCCAGTGCCTAGCAGAATGGAGAAAGGAAGTATGGTTTAATTTATATCAAATTTACACTATCAGGTGCAAAGAGATGGAGAAATAACTTCGTCTATGACCCCAGGTAGCCTCTAGAATAGCTGGAACCAGTCCAAAATACTTAGCGCTGTCATGGATCTTGCACAATCTACCTGTTTTATAGATGAGGAAAGAGAGGGTAAGTGCCTCACTCAATGTCACACAGGTAGTTCGTCATATTACTAGGATCCACACTCGGGTCTCCTTCCTCACACACCATTGTCTCTCCACTATCTGCTTTCACCTCCCTTCCATTCCAAAGTTCAGGAGTCACAAGCTCCATCTGGCTGTCCCATACATTCTTTGATCCACATGTTTATAAACAGTAACCCAATATTTTTAAAGATACTTCACATAACAATATATATCTCTAGCTTCTCCTGAAAAGGAAGAGGAGGAGGAAATCTGGCAACCGGATCAAGCATTTCTGTGTGGCAACAATGTGCAGGACAATGGGCATGAAGACTGTAATTCACAGCAGTGGTGTCACTCAGCTACTGCCACTGAAATGTTTGATCCTCAGCTTTTAGTCCCGTGGGTAGCATTTTTATTGGATGTGAACGTATGAATATTGTGGTAGTCATTCATACGTTCCATCAAATTTTTCCAGTTTGTTTCCCAGGGACATTGCAGCATTGTATTTCTCTCTACACTATGGAGGTTAAATATGGCCATGAATTCACCTTGGCCAAGGAAATGTGAGTACAGGTGACATGGGGCACTCCTGGGAGGAAATTTTTATGCCAGGATGTGACTCCCTGCTCCTTTTTCCCCTTTGCTACAGTGAAGAACTATTTGTTCTAGGAGCCTAGATCCAGGAGTAAGGATGATGCAAAGCAAAGCCCATAGTGAGCCTCAGCAGATATTGAACATGAGAGAGAAATAACCCTGTTGTCTTAAACTACTGAGATTTGGAGCCATCTGTTACCACATATAATCTAGCCTGTCTGGATTATCACCACCACGTTAAGAGTGGCAGATAATGTCACTTTTACAAAGCGAACTTTATGGTTCAGAACAAACGGCCTTTTTCTTTCAAGACAAAAAAAGAAGAGGAAGAGGAAGAAAAAAAGAGGAAGGGAAGGAGGAAAAGGAGGAGGGGATAGAAGACGAAAGGCAGTGGCTATTGGTGACATTGCAGGACGCTTATCACAGAATTCTGCCAAGTTTTATTTGCAACTGTTACTGGAATCTTCATGGAGAGTAGAGCAAAACACAACCTAAGCTTACCTGTCGCAGTATGAGTTGTCATCAAACAAGTCTTAGAATATTAGACTAAGAGAAACAATGGAGTCTACCCTCTTATTTTACAGAGGTAAAAAGCGAGGCCAGAAAATTTTCAATGCTGTCAAATAGATGGAAATGTTACTCTGCATTGTTCAATATAGTAGCCACATGTAACTAACTGACTAATGAACACTTGTGGGTAATGCAACAGAAAAACTGATTTTTAATTTTAAATTTCTATTGATTAAAATACCATAAATATTCACATGTGAATAATGTCTACTGTTTTAGACAATACAAGCTTACATAGTTTTTCAAAGGAATAAAGCTAGTCAGTACCAAGGTCAAGATTCAAAATCAGTTCCCTAAATCTCAGTTTAGAGGACTTTCCAAACTCCTTAAATATATGGATCAAATTGGCCCTCATCCCTAATACAAGTATAAAAAGTCACATCTGTCTTCCTGTTACTACTCCTTCATACATGAAGTCTCCTAGAACTTTACACTAGCATCCAAAAGTAGCTTACTACTCTGACATTTTCTCTGCAGTCATTAGAGCACACAGCTCTAAGTATGTCTGCTCCTAACTATGTGGGAAATGATCTTTAAACAATGACTTTCTTTATCCCACTGTAAGCCTCAGGTATAAACTTGGTGGGTGGCTTGTGTCAATTAACACGATTTCAGGAATTCTCTAAAATGCCTATGTACCTACCCTCCCTTTGTATCAACACAGGTTCTAAATATTCTTTTCATCTTCTCACTGTAGCTGGCAAACTTTGATAAAATGATAAATAAGATACAAAATAATTAAAGTACTCTATATAAAAGACAATAAATAGATTTAAATTTATACCAGTGTATTAAAGAGTGACCACTGGTTTGTTCTTGTGATCTGACACTGATAAGAGATAGAATGTGATCCCATGGTTACCATAAGTAGCAGACTTTACTCAAAACTGAGCACTTACCATGCACACAATCTCTTTACATATATTTAGTTGCAATGTCCCTAAGAGGTAGATTCTGTTTTTATTTCTGTTTTATACACTTTCAAGATCACATATCCAGTATATGATAAAGCTGCATTCAAAATCAGGCAGTGAGTCTATGCTGCAATTTCCTGGGTAAAATAGATAGACAATGTAAAAATTGTAAAAAAAAAAAACTAAGAACCAGAAGAATGGATTTCTGTCCTTGGTCTTGCATGAATTTGCTTCACAAAACTGAGCAAGAACTCAACTCTTCCAAGTTCATTTCTAATAAAAATTTTTTAAAAGTTGTTCTAGGTGTTCTCTAAGCTGACTGGAATACTAAAGACTATGGATTTCAGATTTCAGTCCAAGCTAAGGTCTTCTTTAGACCTTAGAAATGTTTCTTAATGTGCATATCTTGGTTTGTAATGTTATCTGTAAAACAGTACTAATATTGCCATTTTATAGAACTGTTGTAAGGATTAAATAAGCCACTAAAGTACCTGGCATGGTGCCTACCACCATAAAAGCTTAGAAATTATAGTTTTCCTTCTCTCTTTCAGCAATAACATCCCAATATTCTAAGCAAAGCTGTCTACATAAACCATCCCTTACCTTTCAACAAACACTAATTAACTGGAAACACTATGTGTGATTCATTTATGATCAAGCCGGAATACAATATGACTAGCCATTATCCGTGCTTTTTTTTTTTTTTTTTTTTTTTTG
>NW_006783110.1:1280493-1309143 GCF_000442215.2 Lipotes vexillifer | reverse complement strand
GGGCCTCTCACTGTTGTGGCCTCTCCCGTTGCGGAGCACAGGCTCCAGACGCGCAGACTCAGCGGCCATGGCTCACAGGCCCAGCCGCTCCACGGCACGTGGGATCTTCCCGGACTGAGGCACGAACCCATGTCCTCTGCATCGGCAGGCGGACTTTCAACCACTGCGCCACCAGGGAAGCCCCTATCTGTGCTTTTGATGTAACAAAAGTTATACCACATCAATGCACAAATCTTAAGGTATATCCTTTATCTAAAAAAGAAAGAAAACTATTTGCTGAATAACAATAAGGTCTTAATAAACTAGGAGTGTAACACCTGTCAAGTAGAATAGCAATGAAACAAATCAATAAAGTATATCATACGAAAAATGAGTATCATAAATTACATATTATTTCCAAACATTAAAACATTTAGGGGCTATGTTATGCCTAAGAGATGAAAGGAAGTAGGAAGTGATGTCAGCATCATGGTGGCTTAAGGTGGCTTAAGACATTCCTTTTGTCTCCCCTTCAATCTGAAACCAGTGAAACATCCATAACTCAGCAGAGCTTCCTCTGCCCAGCACACCAGAATGCCAAGAGCTCTGCACATCTCTGCATCTAAAGGTGGATGGACTGGAACACATAGAGGAGGTATAAATGGGGGAGCAGCAGAGGTGGTGCCTGTAATCCTAGCCCCCTGACAGTAACATATTGATTGATTCATGAATGTTGAACCATCCTTGTGATCCCAGAATAAAACCAACTTGATCATGGTGTATGATCCTTTTTATATATTGTTGGATTTGGTTTGCTAACATTTTTGTTGAGGATTTTTGCATCAATAACATCAGATATTGGCCTATAATATTTTTTTTTTTTGCAAATTTGTCTTTGTATGGTTTTAGTATCAAGGTAATGGTGGCCTGGCAGAATGAATTTGGGAGTGTCCCATCCTCTTCAATTTTTTGGAATAGTTTGAAAAGGATAGGTATCAGCTATTCTTTAATGTTTGGTAGAATTCCCCAGGCCATTTAGTCCTGGGCTTTTGTTTGCTGGGCGTGTTTTTTTTTTTAAAGTACAAATTCAATTTCACTTCTAGTGAGGGCTGTAACCCCACCTCTCCAGCTTCCGAGGAGCCAGTGAGTGACCCCAATTCCCCTCCCAGCCTCCCACTCCCCCGATGGTGGGGCAGCCCAAGACGAAGGCAACCCCAGATGTAGGTGTCCACCATCTCAGCAACAGTAGTGACACCTGCAGCATCAAGTCACCAGCAATCCCAGAGGGACAAACAGCAACAACAGTTGCACTAGTCTACACCTCTGGTAGAGGCAGTGGAGGGTTTAAACTGTGAATTCTCAAATATGGCCAGAGGCAGCTCAGGTAAGAGAAATCAAAACTTTGTGCTATTGTGCCACCTACTGAAAACCAAAAAAAAATACTAACCTGTTGTTAGAAAGGTGTTCACTACTTCAAATGAACCAGCAGAGGAACAACTTATCAAGGACCATGAAAAACCAAGGGAATATGGTGTCACAAAAAGAAAATGACAATTCTCCAGAAACCCAAATTAAAGTCATGGAATATTGCAATCTGATAAAGAATTCAAAACAGCTGTCATGAAGAAACTCAACAGCCTTCAAGAAAATCAGAAAGGCAGTTCAATGAGCTCAGGAATAAAATTAACGAACAGAAGGAATACCTTACCAAAGAGACTGAAACTCCAAAAAAGAACCAAACAGAAGTTCAGGAGCTGAAGAACTCAATAAATGAAATGAAGACCTCATTAGGAAGCTTTGTCAACCAAGCAGACAATATGGAAGAGAGAATCAGCAAGCTCGAAGATAGAATTCTAGAAATAAGGGTAGAAGAAGACAGAAAACTAACATCTAAAAAAATGAAGAAATTTTATGATAAAGTATCTGACTCCATTGGGAACGATCTGACTCATAAGCATAATGGGTATGCCAGAAGGAGATAAGAGGGAAAAGGGAACAGAGGTTATTTAAAGAAATAATAGCTGTGAACTTCCCAAACTGGGGAAGGATCTGGGTTCACAAGACCATGAAGCTAAGAGAACATCCCTAGTTACCACAATGGAAAAGACCTTCTCCAAGACACACTGTATTAAAACCATCAAAAGTCAATGACAAAGAATTTTAAAGGCAGCCAGGGGGTGAAAAAAAGACAGTAACCTACAAAGGAATCCTCATTAGGCTATCATAAGATTTCCCAGCAGAAACTCTACAGGCCAGGAGACAGTGGAATGACATATTCAAAATTTTGAAAGATTAAAAAACTTTCATGCAAGAATACTCTATCCAGCAAAGTTATCATTCAGATATGAAGGAGAAATAAAAGCTTTCCCAGAAAAACAAAGTGGAGGGAGTTCATCACCACTAAACCTGCCTTACAGGAAATGTTGAAATGAAAAGGCAAAACGCACAAAACTTTGAGATGACAGAATCTGAAAACTGCAACTCTGTATCAAAATAGGTAGTCAGACAATTATAGCAGAAAGTTTAAAAGGGAACAAAAAGCAGTGAAAATAACTATAACTACTTCTATTTGGTAACAAAATTACAACATAAAAAGGAATAATTTGAAACAAGAAAAATATAAAGGCGGAAGAGAAAAAGGATGAATCTGTATAGGTAAATGAAGATAAGATGCTATCAGTAGAAAAAAGACTATTTTATCTTTGAGATGTTTTATACACACTTTATGGTAACCACAAAACAAAAATCTAGAGGAGGGACATGAAAAATAAGAAAAGGAGGAAAATAAGAAAAATATCATAGGAAACCACCAAAATAAAACAGCAGACAGAAACACAAGGAAAAAGAAAAAGATATAAAGCAACCAGAAAACAAAAGATAAAATGGCAGTGCTAAGACCTTATTTATCAATAATCATCCTAAATGTAAATGGATTTAATTCACCAAAAGACACACAGTGGCTGGCTGGATTAAAAAAATAAGACCCAACTATATTTTGCCTCCAGAAGAGTCACCAGCATTATTTACTACAGCCAAGATACAGAAACAACCTAAGTGCTCATTGACAGATGAATGGATGAAGAAGATGCGGTGTGTGTGTGTGTGTGTGTGTGTGTCTGTGTGTGTGTGTATGTATGTATACATACATATATGTATACACACACACACACACACACACACACACACACACACACACAGACACACACACACAATGAAATGCTACTTAGCCAGAAAAAAGATAAAATCTTGCCATTTGCAACAACAGAGGTGGACCTAGAGGGTATTAGGCTAAGTGAAATAAGTTGGATGGAAAAAGGCAAATACCATATGTGGAATATTTTTAAAAATAAATAACAGGGCTTCCCAGGTGGCGCAGTGGTTGAGAGTCCGCCTGCCGATGCAGGGGACACGGGTTCGTGCCCCGGTCCGGGAAGATCCCACATGCTGCAGAGCAGCTGGGCCCGTGAGCCATGGCCGCTGAGCCTGCGCATCCGGAGCCTGTGCTCCGCAACGGGAGAGGCCACAACAGTGAGAGGCCTGCATACAGCAAAAATAAATAAATAAATAAATAACAAAAGAAATGAACAAACCAAACCAAACCGACTCATGTCAGCTATACTCATTGTGCTCTAAAGTCATACTGCAATTTCTGGAGTGACTGAGGCTACACAGAAGAGATACCATTGTAATGGTTCCCACTGACCTTCCTGTCTCCCTTAAGAAACTATGTACTTTAAGTATTAGGACTTAAGATGAAAGTAAAGATAACCTAGCCCAGCATTTCCCAAATGTCCTTTCTTCATGATTCTTGCTATACCTGTATCCCCTTGCTACTATTATTTACTAAACATTTTTTTAATTTCTCACTTTTTTTCACTTAGCAGTAATATCTGCATAATTATATACTTTACAGACGAATTATATTTATTCTAATATACATTGATCTGCTAGATCCTTAATCATCACATGGGGTCTATACAGGTGTCTGAGCAAAAACAAAGCAACCCTACTGCCCACCACCCCCCAAGAACAAATTCTTCCTCCTCCAAGCTTAATGGTTTTAGCAGATATGCTTCCCCTGTCCTGAGGTTTTTATCCTTAATCTTCACCCTCATCAGTGTTATCATTCACTTTCTGTCACTGCTAGTGAACTCTTCAAAGTTGGAGCAAAGGCCTGGAAATACTTGGCCTGGAAATAATCATCACTGCACCCAGTATTTATTTATGAGGTGCTTCACAATTTTTTCAAAGCACTTTTCCAAGCTTTATCATTTTTAATCCTCATAACCCTGTATGGTACATACTTCAGCTGCCCAAGGTTTTTTTTTCCAGGATTGCATGCTGAGATCAAAAAAAAGGCCTCTGCCACATTTGTACTAATAAGGAAGAAGAAAGATTAAAATTTACTAAAGAATTAACATAAAAACATCACGATATATCTGTGAATATATACCCCCTTGATCACACATTTGTATTGCAAACATAAGTGATGTAGTGTATTCATGCTCTGCTAAGAAATGAATCCTGCTTCAATAAAGTGTTCCATTTTATCCATTATCTTAAATGATGGGCTCGTGAAAGCTGTCAGTGAAGTCGGCTCAACATTCCAGCCTTCAATGAACAGAATAAAAAGTGACATCCTCTTGATTAGAATTTCTTTGCCATGGAAGAACATGCAATATCCATCTCCCTAATGGTTCTAAAGTCCTTGGAATAATGGATAACACAGTGAAAGTAAATAAACAATGTTCCCAGGAGGGGACAAAATTTTTTCAAGCTAAAGTCAGAAGAGCTCTGGAGAAAAAACAACTCCTAAATACATACCAGACAGACAATGTTAGTGGCGAAAGGCACCATCTTCAGTAATCTGATCATTTTTAATGCTGTTAACCCAGGATATGGGATCCAAAAAGCTAGTGTGTACAGGCCACACACTTACCCCAAGCCCCACTGGGTGAGCTTGAGTAAATCTCTCTTTAAAAAAGATATCTAAAAGATCACCTTCTTTTAAAGGTTACTAGTAAATTTCAACTGCAGGGTACCATGTGGAAGCTTAATGACCTTAAGAGTTAATGTACCTCTCTAACCATCCATCACCTTAATCACATAGAATAGTTCACTCACCTTACCTGTCCTATCAATCACATATTAATCTTTCCTACCACAAATTACTGTTTGAGGGGGGAAATTCTTAATGGTTCTCGAGTGGTTATGTAAGAAAATCCAGTAAATTCTTTGCCTCCGTTATATGAGTTCAAATATACGAATGTCAACTGTGATCTTCAACCACTTCTCTTCATTCCTCTATTTTCCCATGTCCAGCACATTCCTTGGCTTCTTTTCCCAAATGCTGAGTCACTGTGCCCACCCATTTTAAGGTTATCCTAAGTAAAATGTAGAAAACAAAACCTTCTGGGAAATGCCCCTTTCTGAATCACAAACTGATATTTTAATATATATGACAAAAAGATGTGTTGATATTATTAATATATAAAGAGGTCTTAAAATCAATATGAATAAAGCAAATATCCTGTAGGAAAGACATGAGCAGATGACAGAAGCAGACAGTACACTGAATAAGATGTGTACATTGCTGATAAGCATGTGAAAATCATTCAACATTTTAAGCAATGAAATGTGAATTTTTTACAGTGAAATAGCATTGACTGTCTATTAATTGGCCATTATTTTTTTTAAAAAAATAAGAATTCTCAGTGTTGGCTATAGTACGGGGACACAAATTCTCATGATATGTTTGTGAGAATGAAAATGGGTATGACCTTTATGGAAGGCGACTTGGCAATATATATAAGAATCACTGTAATGAGCTACTCAGTTATTAGAATACTTCTCTTAAAAATCATCCTGAAGAAGCAGTAGATTGCACAAAAATTTCTATAAATGGTTATTCATATTATAGCATTATTTATTATGCTATAAATTTGGAAACAATCTAAATGTCTATAATTAATGAATTGGTTAAATAAATCAAGTTATATTGACATGGAATGTGATAAAACAAAAAACAGTAGTGCAGAAATATGCTCATTAATAACTAAAACATAAAAATGGAAGGAAAATCAGAATTTTAAATATATAAATTATATCATAATATATAACATATATTTCTGATATATATATAAGCTGTAAGAGTTTTCCCTTTGTACTTTTCCCACAGATTCCAAATTTCTATAATAAGCATATACAGTTTTCATAATTAGATTCAAGGCATATATAGCATGTTACTGGAGCAGCATCAATGCCCCAGACACAAATGCATTAATCAACTGTTTAGTACCACAGCTATTTTTAAAATGCTATATCACAGGAATGCTAAACCAAATTAATGCACTCCTGTGTTAGATTATCAGAATTGTACTCATTTCATTCCTAAGAATGGTCCACCTAAGCTAATGATGAGTACTATAGTGTAGATGTAAGGTAAGCCCACAAGTGCTAACTGACACACCAAAGCTGACTGCCCAAAGCAGCAAAAGAGTATGAGAATAATCTCTATGGAAGATTCTGATACTTAAATGATTCAAGCATCTTCATAAACGAATCAACAGGTCACTGGATGCAGATGTCCTTCGGAGTCAGAGTCATTCATTCTACACATATAACCCATGGCTTGAATACCAGACCCCACTCCAGTCTTAAACTCTTTTATTAAGGACCTACATAATCTGAAGCAGTGATTCAGATATATGGCCATAATGGATAAGTACTGGGAGACCACGTACTCAATTTCCTTGTGCCATTTCTCCGTTAAAACCATGCGCTGAGTAGTTTTCTAAAGGGCCCAAGAGAATTGGGCAATTCATTGAATTTGCTCTGCTTCATTAAAATAGCAGTCCATTGGGTACCACTTATATTTCATTGCAGAGATCAACAGAGCACTCCATTCAACTCAGAAGAAATCCAAAGTCATCTTTCTTTTGCACCAGACTTTGAGTCAGAGGTCAGTTTAAATTTTATTCCCAAGTATATGGAGAATTCTTCATAGGATCACCTAGTCCTTGGACACGGATCAGACTGTGCCACAGAAGAAAGGAAAGGAAAGGGATGCTATGGTCCTGCTGTCCTTTCTGGAAAGGCAAGTACAGTTTAGAAGATTGAAACACACCACACATACAAAAATAATCTGCTGTCCTCTTGTTCTTCAAAATGATTAAATTTACAAACTTCTATATGTGATGACTTTGTTAAAGAAAGAGTTGGAGATATAAGTAAAGGTCAATAAATGCCTTTAATATTAGTAGGACTCTTTTTGAGCTTGAAGCTGATCAGGCAACTGAATTTGTTTGGGCCTAGCGGTGCCAATTTTACTTGTCCAGAATAACTGGTCATGCCTGGAAGAACAGATGGTACATTCATTCTTAAGTGTGGTTGTAAATGTGGCCAAGTGTACATGCTGAAATCTGTGTCTATTTAAAGTAACATTTTTGATGATTCATAATCTCTAAACATGTCTCATCTTTCCTCTTCAATAATAGTCTAGTTTAGAAAATAAGACCAAATGTGAAGCAAAATTGAGACCTAAAACCAAGAAAACCATGTCTTAGGGAATCAGCTAGTTCTCAAACACTGTATTCTTTCATTTCAGCTAGTGCTGGTCTTGGTTTTGACATTCAGATAGGATGTTTTTCAATGATGGAGATCTGAGGCATGAATACTTGAACAGCGACAAACCCCCAAATACACGTACACTATGCTATCAATTGTATAAGATTTTTTTGCTTTCAGGCAGCAGCTCTCAGCAGCCCATCTTTATTTCAGGAGAAATGGCTGAACCCAATTTCACAGGTAAAACAAAGTCAGTTTTTACCACACTATACCTATTTATAAACAGGATGACCAACCTTGAAATAGAAAGTGCTTTATTCTTACACAAAAGGTCAGAGACATCTGGCATCAATATTGTTTCATGTTCTGTTGGCAATAAAACATTTTCTCTCTTTGAAAACTTAAATGTTGAGTACAAGTTAGGAAAATTGCCAATCTTGTCCTAGTTAACTGAGCTGAAATTTATTCCTAATATTTGTTCTCTTATAATTTAATAGCAGTCTAACAATATCCAACTTCCTCTTAGCATTTTGTATCAAAGTATAATAAAAAGATATGGTAAAAGGCTTTTAGCAGGGGATAAAAACTTTATGAGCATGAAGTCTCTAGTTAAATGCTTGTGGATGCTTATTTAGCTGTTTTTGTTCATTAAATATGAATTATAGCTCTTTAAATGCTGATTTGGAAATCAGGAAGGTTTAGTTTTACTCTACTGCTTTATATCCACAGGCAACATAAATCTATTTACAGGCTGATTTAAGAAAGCAACTTGGGGAAGCGAATTGCTGGTGATTTGATCCCTTGAATTTTGAATGCTGCATAATCAGAAACAGGTTGTACTGAGTACCAAAAATACTTATTTGAATGTGACTGAAAAAGACAATTATTTCCTAAAAGGCATAAAATGGGTAGCAGTGGAGTTCAGGGCCTCCTTGCAAAACTAAACACGTGTGGAGTATTTAGAACTCAAGCAATGCCCCATCAAGGACACATAGAGTTAAGCAGAAAGCCTAATGTAAGACAATCTACCTGAAGGCAGGTTTTTTAAAACATCCCTATGCTGGCTCCTTTATTAGAAAATATTGATAGCTCGTAAAATTACAACCACAAATGCAAAAATACATCTGAATTATAATTTTAATACTGAAAGCAAACCGTTTTTGTTGTTGTTGTTAATATAGCATTAAACTCACAGTTTAAAATAGGACAAGATTTTATTATCACATACCATACTTAGCAATGTGGTATCCTGGAGATCAAGAATAGCCTAACTCACCAAGCCACTATTTTCAAATCTTCCACAGGCCAAAGTAAAGAAATGAGGACAGACATCACGTTGAGACTACCCTACAATAACATACTATCCAAAGTGACATCAAGAATTGATGGAATTGGGGACTTCCCTGGTAACACAGTGGTTGGGAATCCACCTGCCAGTGCAGGGGACGCAGGTTCCAGCCCTGCTCCAGGAGGATCCCACATGCTGCAGAGCAACTGGGCCCGTGCACTACAACTACTGAGCCTGTGCTCTAGAGCCCATGAGCCACAACTGCTAAGCCTGCATGCCAGGAGACCATGCTCCACAGTGGGAGAGGCCACCACAATGAGAGGCCCGTGCACTGAAGCGAGGACTGGCCCCCACTTGCCGCAGCTGGAGAGGGCCCGCACACAGCAGTGAAGACCCAATAGAGCCAAAAATAAATAAATAAAATAAATAAATTTAGAAAAAAAGAACTGATGGAATCGGAAGGTATTCTATAGTATCAACAGTGCAGTTCTAACGGTTTTCTCAACCTAAGTGACACAAACTTACTCACTTCCGATTTGCCTGCAAAAGAAAAACTGATTTTCCATGCACAATGTACTAACAAGCAATATCTCTCCCCACTTTGCCACTACAAGCTGAAATAAACACAAGAAAACAAAGGAAGAGAAATATTTTTTTAACATATTTATTGGAGTATCATTGCTTTACATTCTTGTGTTAGTGGCTGCTGTATAAAAAACTGAATCAGCTATACATATACATATATCCCCATACCCACTCGCTGTTGCGTCTCCCTCCCACCCTCCCTATCCAACCCCTCTAGGTGGTCACAAAGCACCGAGCTGATCTCCCTGTACTATGCTACTGCTTCCCACTAGCTAGCTATTTTACATTTGCTAGTGTATATATGTCAGTGCCACTCTCTCACTTCGTCTCAGCTTACCCTTACCCCTCCCCATGCCCTCAAGTCTATTCTCTACGTCTGTGTCTTTATTCCTGCCCTGTCCCCAGGTTCATCAGAACCATTTCTTTTTTTTTAGATTAAACATATATGTGTTAGCATACAGTATTTGTTTTTCTCTTTCTGACTTACTTCACTCTGTATGACGGACTCTAGGTCCATCCATCTCACTACGAACAACTCAATTTTGTTTCTTTTATGGCTGAGTAATATTCCATTGTATATATGTGTCACATCTTCTTTTTCCATTCATCTGTCAATGGACACTTAGGTTGCTTCCATGTCCTGGCTATTTTAAATAGTGCTGCAATGAACAATGTGGTACATGACTCTGTTTAAATTACGGTTTTCTCAGGGTATATGTCCAGAAGTGCGACTGCCAGGTCATATGGTAGTCCTATTTGCAGTTTTTTAAGGAACCTCCATACTGTTCTCCATAGTGGCTGAATCAATTTACATTCCCACAAACAGTGCAAGAGGGTTCCCTTTTCTCCACACCTTCTCCAGCATTTATTGTTTCTAGATTTTTTGATGATGGCCATTCTGACAGGTTTAAGGTAATACCTCACTGTAGTTTTGATTTGCATTTCTCTAATGATAGTGATGTTGAGCACCCTTTCATGTGTTTCTTGCCAATCTGTATATGTTCTTGGAGAAATGTATATTTAGGTCCTCTGCCCATTTTTAGATTGGGTTGTTTGTTTTTTTGATATTGAGCCACATGAGCTGCTTGTATATATTGGAGAATAATCCTTTGCCAGTTGCTTCATTTGCAAATATTTTCTCCCATTCTAAGGGTTGTCTTTTCGTCTTGTTTATGGTTTCCTTCACTGTGCAAAAGATTTTATGGTTCATTAGGTCCCATTTGTTTATTTTTGTTTTTATTTCCATTTCCCTAAGACGTGGGTCAAAAAGGATCTTGCTATGATTTATGTCATAGAGTGCACTGCCTATGTTTTCCTATTAAGAGTTTTATAGTGTCTGGCCTTACATTTAGGTCTTTAATCCACTTTGAGTTTACTTTTGTGTATGATGTTAGGGAGTGTTATAATTTCATTCTTTTACATGTAGCTGTCCAGTTTTCCCAGAACAACTTATTGAAGAGGCTGCCTTTTCTCCACTGTATATTCTTGCCTCCTTTATCAAAGATAAGGTGACCATATGTGCATAAGTTTATCTCTGTGCTTTCTATCCTGTTCCATTGACCTATATTTCTGTTTTTGTTCCAGTACCATACTGTATTGATTACTGTAACTTTGTAGTACAGTCTGAAGTCAGGGAGCCTGATTCCTCCAGCTCCGTTCTTCTTTCTCAAGATTGCTTTGGCTATTCGGGGTCTTTTGTGTTTCCATACAAATTGTGAAACTTTTTGTTCTAGTTCTGTGAAAAATGCCAGTGGTAGTTTGATAGGGATTGCACTGAATCTGTAGATTGCTTTGGGTAGTAGAGTCATTTTCACAATGTTGATTCTTCCAAACCACGAACATGGTATCTCTCTCCATCTGTTTGTACCATCTTTTATTTCATTCATCAGTGTCTTACAGTTTTCTGCATATAGGTCTTTTGTCTCCTTAGGTAGGTGTATTCCAAGGTATTTTATTTTTGTTGCAATGGTAAATAGTAGTGTTTCCTTAATTTCTCTTCCAGATTTTTCATCATTAGTGTATAGGAATGCAAGACATTTCTGTGCATTAATTTTGCTACTTTACCAAATTTCCTGCTACTTTACCAAATTCATTGATTAGCTCCAGTAGTTCTGGTAGCATCTTTAGGATTCTCTATGTAGAGTATCATGTCATCTGCAAACACTGACAGCTTTACTTCTTCTTTTCCGATTTGGATTCCTTTTATTTCTTTTTCGTCTGACAGCTGTGGCTAAAACTTCCAAAACTATGTTGAATAATAGTGGTGAGAGTGGGCAACCTTGTCTTGTTCCTGATCTTAGAGGAAATGGTTTCAGTTTTTCACCATTGAGAACGATGTTGGCTGTGGGTTTGTCATATATGACCTGTATTACGTTGAGGTAAGTTCCCTCTATGCGTACATTCTGGCGAGTTTTTTCATAAATGGGTGTTGCATTTTGTCGAAAGATTTTTTTGCATCAGTTGAGATGATCATATGAATTTTATCCTTCAGTTTGTTAAGATGGTGTATCACATTGATTGACTTGTGTATATTGAGGAATCTTTGCATTCCTGGGATAAACGCCACTTGATCAAGGTGTATGATCCTATTAATGTGCTGCTGGATTCTGTTTGCTAGTATTTTGTTGAGGATTTTTGCACCTATGTTCATCAGTGATATTGGCCAGTAGTTTTCTTTTTTTGTGACATCTTTGTCTCATTTTGGTATCATGGTGATTGTGGCCTTGTACAATGAGTTTGGGAGTGTTCCTCCCTCTGTTATATTTTGGAAGAGTTTGAGAAGAATAGGTGTTAGCTCTTCTCTAAATGTTTGATAGAATTCGCCTGTGAAGCCATCTGGTCCTGGGTTGCTGTTTGTTGTAAGATTTTTAATCAGTTTCAATTTCAGTGCTTGTGATTGGTCTATTTCAATTTTGTATTTCTTCCTGGTTCTGTCTCAGAATGTAGTGCTTTTCTAAGCATTTGTCCTTTTCTTCCAGTTTGTCCATTTTATTGGTATAGAGTTGCTTGTAGTAATCTCTCACGATTCTTTGTATTTCTACAGTGTAAGTTGTTACTTCTCTTTTTTCATTTCTAATTCTGTTGATTTGAATCTTCTTACTTTTTTTCTTGGTGAGTCTGGCTAATGGTTTATGAATTTTGTTTATCATCTCAAAGAACGAGCTTTTAGTTTTACTGACCTTTGTTATTGTTTCCTTAACTTTTTTTTCATTTATTTCTGATCTGATCCCTATGACTTCTTTCCTTCTGCTAACTTTGGGGGTTTTTTGTTCTTCATGTTTCTTGAGGTAGGATTGTATTGCTATAAACTCTCTTCATGTTTCTTGAGGTAGGATTGTATTGCTATAAACTCTCTTAGAACTGCTTTCACTGCATCCCATCGTATTGTCATTGTCATTTTTTTCTAGGTATTTTTTGATTTCCTCTTTGATTTCTTCAGTAATCTCTTGGATACTTAGTAGCATATTGTTTAGCCTCCATGTGTTTGTATTTTTTACAGTTATTTTCCTGTAATTCATATCTAGTATCATAGCGTTGTGGTCAGAAAAGATAGTTGATACGTTTTCAATTTTCTTAAATTTACCAAAGCTTGATTTGTGCCCCAAGATATGATCTATCCTGGAGATTGTTCCATGAGCACTTGAGAAGAAAGTGTGTTCTGTTGTTTTTGGATGGAGTGCCCTATAAATATCAATTAAGTCCATCTTGTTTAATGTATCATTTAAAGCTTGTGTTTCCTTATTTATTTTCATTTTGGATGGTCTGTCCATTGGTGAAAGTGGGGTGTTAAAATCCCTTACTATTATTGTGTTACTGTCAATTTCCCCTTTTATGGCTGTTAGTGTTTGCCTTATGTATTGAGGTCCTCCTATGTTGGGTGCATAAATATTTATAATTGTTGTATCTTCTTCTTGGCTTAATCCCTTGATCATTATGTAGTGTCCTTCTCTGTCTACTGTAATAGTTTTTATTTTAAAGTCTATTTTGTCTGATATGAAAATTGCTACTCCAGCTTTCTTTTAATTTCTATTTGCATGGAGTATCTTTTTCCATCCCCTCACTTTCAGTCTGTATGTGTCCCTAGGTCTGAAGTGGGTCTCTTGTAGACAGCATATATACAGGTCTTGTTTTTGTGTCCATTCAGCCAGTCTGTCTTTTGGTGGGAGCATTTAATCCATTTACATTTAAGGCAGTTATCAATATGTATGCTCCTATTACCATTTTCTTAATTGTTTTGGGTTTGTTATTGTAGGTCTTTCCCTGCTCCTGAGTTTCCTTGGTGGTGTTGAGTTCTCTTAGCTTTTGCTTGTTTGTAACGGTTTTAATTTTTCTGTCAAATCTGAATGAGATCCTTGCTGGGTAGAGTAATCTTGGTTGTAGATTTTTCTCTTTCATCACTTTAAATATATCCTGCCACTCCCTTCTGGCTTGCAGAGTTTCTGCTGAAAGATCAGCTGTTAAACTTATGGGGATTCCCTTGTATGTTATTTGTTTCTTTTCCCTTGCCACTTTCAATATTTTTTTCTTTTCATTTAATTTTTGATAGTTTGATTAATATGTGTCTTGGCATGTTTCTCCTTGGATTTATCCTCTATGGGACTCTCTGCACTTCTTTTCCCATATTAGGGAAGCTTTCATCTATAATCTCTTCAAATATTTTCTCAGTCCCTTTCTTTTTCTCTTCTACTTCTGGGACCCCTATAATATGAATGTTGGTGTGTTTTATGTTTCCCAGAGATCTCTGAGACTGTCCTCAGTTCTTTTCATTCTTTTTTCTTTATTCTGCTCTGTGGTAGTTATTTCCACTATTTAATCTTCCAGGTCACTTAGGCATTCTTCTGCCTCAGTTATTCTGCTATTGATTGCTTCTAGAGAATTTTTAATTTCATTTATTGTGTTGTTCATCGTTTGTTTGCTCTTTAGTTCTTCTAAAAGTTTCTTGTATTTTCTCCATTTTATTTCCAAGATTTTGGATCAACTTTACTTTCATTACTCTGAATTCTTTTTCAGGTAGACTGCCTATTTCTTCTTAAATTGTTTGGTCTGGTGGGTTTTTACCTTTCTCCTTCATCTGCTGTGTATTTCTCTGTCTTCTCATTTTGCTTAATTTACTGTGTTTGGGGTCTCCTTTACACAGGCTGCAGGTTCATAGTTCCCATGGTTTTTGGTGTCTGTCCCCAGTGGGTGAGGTTGGTTCAGTGGGTTTCATCGGCTTCCTGGTGGAGGGGACTGGTGCCTGTGTTCTGGTGGATGAAGCAGGATCTTGTGTTTCTGGTGTGCTGTACCACGTCCGGTGCTGTGTTTTGGGGAGTCTGTGAACTTATTATGATTTTAGGCAGCCTCTCTGCTAATGGGTGGGGTTGTTTTCCTGTCTTGCTAGTTGTTTGGCATGGGGTGTCCAGCACTGGAACTTGGTCCTTGTTGAGTGGAGCTGGGTCTTAGCCTTGAGACAGAGATCTCTGGGAGAGCTCTCCCCAATTGATATTATGTGGGGCCAGGAGGTCTCCGGTGGTCCAATGTTCTGAACTCGGCTCTCCCACCTCAGAAGCTCAGGCCTGACACCCAGCTAGAGCACCAAGACCCTGTCAGCCACACGGCCAGGTACAAGGGGAGTTTCTTGCCTTTTGGGAAGTCTGAGGTCTTCTGCCAGCATTCAGTAGGTGTTCTATAGGAGTTGTTCCACATGTAGATGTATTTTTGATGTATTTGTGGGGAGGAAGGTGATCTCCACGTCTTACTCCTCTGCCATCTTGAAGGTCCTCCTCAAGCGAGATTTTTTAAATCTATTTTTTTTTTAATTATCATTCCAGGATGATCAGAGACAGAGTCTAGTACTTAAATTCCTTCTTTTGATTAAACAGTCATGTGTCCAGTTGTGGGTCTTATGAGACCCTGTCAATTTCAACTATTTAGAAGAAGAATATTCTATGACAGCAATTTCTGACAGCTTTGCATTTGGCTTA
This sequence comes from Lipotes vexillifer, assembly GCF_000442215.2. Taxonomy (NCBI): domain Eukaryota; kingdom Metazoa; phylum Chordata; class Mammalia; order Artiodactyla; family Lipotidae; genus Lipotes; species Lipotes vexillifer. The sequence continues at coordinate 1,293,762 of NW_006783110.1, read as the reverse complement.
CACATAAATCACCTTTGCCAACCCACAATATAACACAGAGACATCAGGTACATCTTTTCGGAAATAAGCAAAAGATAGAGGAGGCACATTTTCAGAGCCTTCCATTTTTTACTAGTAAAAAGAGAGTCAATCATTCACCATTAAATCAATTCTATTTTGTTTCAATTTTTTTATTTCTTTGAAGGGGAAGGAGAAATTATATTACCCAGTTGTTCATTCACCAAAGAACTAAATTTTTAGGCATGGCCACCTGTTCAGAAATCAAGCTGAAAAAATAACTGTTTGCAAGGAAAACATGGAGACTTACGAATCTAATTTTGTAATTGGAAACCAAGGTAATCTTAAAGGGAAAGTTGTGTTTGTATATAAGTATTCTGCTGAATAGAAAGCCATTCAATTGGTGGGTATGATGGCTGCAGAAGTTATTTCAGTAAAAAAAATAAATTTCTCCTTTCTGTTCAATCTAAATCACTCTGCTCATGTTTCAGAAGAAAATTCAGACTGATTTACATGTCAAAATTAGATACATACTGACTAAATTACTACTAAGTTTAAGACAAAGAACAGAGAAACCAGGTTTCAGGGAACACAGAAACTAAGACGTGAAAAGAAATGGGCTACAAGCCACTACTTTATAAATCACTGAAAAAGAACTAATATTTAATAATTATTATTATAATATAATCACTAAATACTGATGCCAATTACCCAGGTTAACTAAATAACTGGTTCTTTGACTGAACAATCCATGCCCCAAATCCTCCCAGCAAAGAGTGGTTTTTATGGAGAGCCAAAGATAAAAGAAGGCACTGAGTAGCTTCGCAAAAGTTATGTCAGTCATATCTAAGGATTTTCTTCACAAACTGTAGTCATCTGGTTAACTCTGTAACAGTAGTGAGAGATTTTTCATAAGTTACTCACAGGTAGGGGCGATAGATTGTTGAGAAAGAGGGAGGGGAACAAAGACAGAGACAGAGAGAGACATAGAATTATCTCAGGCCAATCATTTAATGCACTGTTCTACATTAGGAAAAAAGAAAAAATTATTTTTCTTTTCAGGTAACTATCCCACCTTCCTTCAGATCAGCAGAGATGTCTTCTGAACCAGTTCCCACTCTATTTACTGAATTCTGTCTCTCATTATGCTGAATCAGACTCCCCGTTCTTGTGGAGGCATCTCTACTTAACGCCACTTTCGACTGTGATTCTTTGGTCCAAATCTGGTTTGTTTCTTTTTTATTTCTGTTAAAAAAAATAAGCCTCTGATCTGAATATCCAGCTTCCATTAAGGCACAGCTCACAGTCCATTCCATTAGTGTATTCATTTACAGATCTAAGAGCTTCATCTGATTTACTCATATTCTTGCTTTACTCCACAAAAAACTTGAGGTGACTATGAAAGTTTACTATAAGCTGGTATTTCCTAAATTTTAAAAACATTCAACAGAGCTTGAAATGTGCTTATTACTGTACACAGATTATGTATATATCATACCTAATAAAATATGTCCTATTATTTTGGGGGAGTTAACTGAGGCCAGAAAAAAAGAAGCAATAAGGTGGAAATCAGTATAGAATGAGAATATATCCAGGCCCATGCTGCTGAGGACAGTGAATCAAGTGTAGTGCTGAATTTCACTTCCTTCTCCAACTTTCTCCATTCCTTCCAAGTGAAGAATGTTGACAGTAGAGTGTTAGATTGGTTGGGGGACCAGAACATTATTAAGGATAGGACTTAAGTGGAAATGGTAAAGGCTTAGCCAATCCATATCAGCACTTGCATACTTCACAGTAGCTTTGAGCCATTTTGGTAAGTAAAGAAAGCTCACTAGACCTATTATGCTTATTTCTTCTTGCATCTTCCTGGACACATTATGCACTGCATACTATGAGAGTAAATTGCAAAGAAAAGAATGTCGTATAGCAAAGAATTTTGCTTTTCTTATTTCTGGATCTATAGCCTCAATTTTTTAAAGTGATTCAGAGTGCCCTCAATTTATTTATTTACTTATTTTAACATTTATTGGAGTATAATTTCTTTACAATGGTGTGTTAGTTTGTGCTGTATAACAAAGTGAATCAGCTATGCATATACATATATCCCCATACCCCCTCCCTCTTGCATTTCCCTCCCTCCCATCTTCCCTATCCCACCCCTCTAGGTGGTCACAAAGCACCGAGCTGATCTCCCTGTACTATGCTACTGCTTCCCACTAGCTATCTATTTTACATTTGGTAGTATATATATGTCCATGCCACTCTCTCACTTTGTCCCAGATTACCCTTCCCCCTCCCCGTATCCAGAGTGCCCTCAATTTAATTCATCAAGTTTAATGAATATCTAGAATATACTGTGTAAAGTCAAGTCCCTTGTTGAGAACAGAGTTTCAACAACCATAGCATTTAATGTAGATAGAACACTACAAAAAGATAAGTTAGACCCAGATCCTGTCAAAGATATATAAAGTCTAAAATAGTATACGTAAGTCAAGAACAAAAATGTTAATTCCTATATCATGAGAACAGGTTAAGTCTTGTAATGAATATTAACAATGATTTGCAATAATTTAGGGAAGAGAATCATTTGACTGGAGCGAAAGGCAAATCTACATGTCTACTTCTTCATGGAGACAATATTTGAAAAAGGAGAAAAGGATGAGCTGATGAGGAGACAGGAGATAAGAGGCCTTTAAAAAGATCCATGGGGATTCCCTGGTGGCGCAGTGGTTGAAAGTCCACCTGCCGATGCAGGGGACACGGGTTCGTGCCCCGGTCCGGGAGGATCCCACATGCCGCGGAGTGGCTGGGTCCGTGAGCCATTGCCGCTGAGCCTGCGCGTCCGGAGCCTGTGCTCCGCAATGGGAGAGGCCACAACAGTGAGAGGCCCGCATACCGCAAAAAAAGAAAAAAAAAAAATGATGATTTATAAAGACAGAGGAAAACCAATATGAAAGGCACAAGAGAGAATTTAAAAAGAAGGAAGTTTCAAACATTCCAGAACTGCTGGCAGAGAGAGAGGAGGAAGAGGAGATAGAAGAGGACTGAAATAAACCATAAAGTTGTGTCTAAAAGGTCATCTATGATCAGTGAGAGAGGAGATTGTGTGGCATGGGAGTCACAGTGTCAGGATACAGCATGTCACAAAGGGGAGATGGAGAGTTAGAAAGGCCAGAACATGGGGACTGCCTGCTAAGGTAAAGGCATAAAATAAAAATAGTTTGAGGGAGAAGGAAGCACTTTTTCTTTATTGTGTTTGTAGAACATAGAAAAGTATAAGCATATTTTGAAGTAGAAGGGAAATTCTTAAGAAGAGAGAGAGATTAAAGGTGAAAGATGAGAAAGGAGCAAGGTCCCAGAGAATTGAAAGCAGACAAAGTAAAAAAAAAAAAAAAAAATAGGTTGCAGCATTCATCTCAGATGATTTGTGGAGAAATAGAGACAAGCATGATGGAGAGGAAAGACTTTGAGGGAGGCCAACTCAGGTGATCTGATCTTCTCATTAAAGTAGGAAGTCAGACTGTTCAGAAAAAGGCAGGAGGGAATGGGCTTGAATGAGAAGGGTTAGAAAAGCCATTGCAGAGAACGTGGCAGGGAGTCCATCAGTGGTGGGAAGACAATATAAATGCATAGTCAACTGACTGAGTGCTGGTTTTACAATTGTCCTTCATACTGGGATAATATAATTCTTTGCAGTAACTGATCAATGACTCAGTGCTCTACCCGTTCAGCCCCAGTGATTGATCTGGTTTACATATCAACTGAAGAATCATTCAGAATTTATTCATAACTCCATTTCTCAGTTAACTTGCCACTCTCCAGTAAGGATTCTCAGACTCCAGATGTCTAGTTAACAATTAACATTTGTTCCCCACATGGCAAATTTGAATTCTTAAGAAAACACTGAATTATATGATATGTAACAGTTGAATAAAGGGAGGCTGCCTGACTTAATCAAGGTTTCACAGGTAATAAGTTATACAGCTAAAAATGGAACTCAGTCTATATTCTCCAAGTCCAGAATAACAAGCAATATTTCTCCTAAATAAACATAGAAACTGATGATGACTACGAGCCATTTATTTAAAATATAAAAAAAAGGGAATGAGCCCCTTTAGGAAAATTAATATAATAATTCAAGATGAAAAATCCTTCCATGCTGAGGATCTGTATGAGTCAGAATGGCAAGGGGTGAGGGTCTGCCTTAGACCTGAGTATATCTCTTGGGCCACAGTTCAGACTCTAACTCCTTGATCTAACTGAGATGAAACTGAAATGCCTTGTGTGATGGAGCCGTGGGGGGATGGCACTGGGGAATCGTGAACTTTTCTAACCTCTTTTTAGTTCTTAGCTGAAGAACACAGTTGAAGCAAAAGCAAAAACAAAAGAAGAAATACAATACCTAATAGAAAAGTCCCACCCTTCCCACCCAACTCTCTGCTGGTCTCATGTTTGTTTCATTAGGATTATGAAGAAAAATGAAATCTCTTGGAGCCTAATGCAAAATTGTGTGCCAGACTTGTTTATCCCTTTGTAGCTATATCAGGCACCGCTCAAAGGAGGCGAGCAAAACAGCATTTTGGAGTTTATGAGGAAAATCATTCTCCAATTTTCTCACAATTCAAATGAAAGCTGTGGTTTGAAGCCACTGAAACAGAATTAAATGTGAAGTTTAGAAGGGATTAATTTCATAAATTTCTTAAGTTGTTGATGGAACCATCTGGCAGTTTGAGAGATAAACCATTAAAGTCAGTACAAGAAAATTTCTTTCTGTAAGATTATAATGACTGAACATTATAACAGCAGGAGAAAAGGAGCTAATGCATATTTTATCATTGAAAACAAATGCTTTGGACTTTAAAGTCATGGGGGATTTCTGCTCACTTCTAAAGGAAAGCAACTAATGTGTGATGCCCACCTTCAAGTACAACCGAGGTACCCCTTCCTTTGATCTTTGTGGAGGGCTGCAGAAGAATTTCCACCTGCACTTTTCTGAGGAAAAACTGTGACCCAAAGCATTTAGGTGATATTCAACGCACTATAGAGTGTAACCTGCACACAGCTTTGAACTAAGATCATTCTTGCTCAAACACTGTATGCTTCCCAACTGCACTGCCTTCTTTATCAAACGATACTGTTTATCAAGTAGTTACAGGTGAGCACCAGGGACTTCATTGTAATTAACTACCTAGGTGTTTCTGGCCAGTCTGAGAGTTAGTGATTTGCCAAGTGTTTTCATGTGTGTTCTCCCATTAGTTTCTCAATCCAGTCCTGACTAAACTTCATTATCATTACTATTTTATGGAAAGGAGTATGTTTCATTACAAGGCAGTTGCCTCACAGGCAAAAGCAATGGTCCTTAATTGGATATTCAGCACAATCCCCTGAGAACCAGGGACACCTGAAGATACTGGGCAAAGAAAAATGGTTCCTTGAGGCTGGGCCCCCCGTAACTATTTTAATCAAGTCCCCAAGTGTTTCTGATGCCTATTAAAATTTGAGATCTGCTGAAATAGTGTGGTCTCAACATAGAGCAGTGGTCAGGCAGCCTGCTCAGACCATCATGCCTGGGATTGAATTCCAGCTCCAGCAAATGTGGGTTGTGTAACCTCACACAAGCTATTTAATCTCTTCCTAGATCAGTTTTCTCACCTGCAAAATGGGAGTAGTTAATAATACCTATGTCATAAGATTCTTGTGAGGACAAATGAATTCATGCATTCTGGGAGGAGCATCCGGTGCTCCTAAATGCCCCATAAAAAATGCAGTCATTCATCCAGTACTTCATTTAAGGAGGCTCAATTTAAGGGTTTTGTGATGCTGCCAGAGTCAGGTAGCCACTACAAGCTCTCAGCCCCTCTTCCAAAGCAAGGCCACTTCCCACAGATGTGTCCACCAGGACTCAAGAGATACATGAGCTACCAGGCAGGAAGAGGGTTTTTGATTACCTTAGTTATGCAAATAAGGCCAAACTGTTATCTGCTACTGAGCATGACCCCAGCCATGATTTTCCTTGCACGGTCCCCTTTATACCTTCATCTCAGCTTTTCTGCAAGTGCCTACTCTAATATCTCAGCCAACTTCCTCCACAGCTCATTCACAACACAGCTCTAGCAAGCAATGTCAATATTTTCTTTACACAGCTATCATGAGTGATTTAAAATGGCAATGTAGCATATGACTCATATCTTAGGCAGTTCTCTAAGACAACCTCTATAAAATGTACAAACGGTGATACCGGGAACCAGTCTCAGTCACTCTTGCCCTAGAAACCGGGGATCACACGAGCTAATGTGACAAAGGTCACACAGCCAGTAAGCAACACCACTGAAACTCCTGAACCCTGCACTGGAGGGCAAGTAGACCACAGGAAGGGGCAGCCCACTCCAAGTTGGTTGCTGGTGGCCGTTTTCATAAGCGAGGGAAGTTACTCACCAGGTTTGTCTTGGGCAGTAGAAAGACAGGATCTCCGAACCTTTTACCAAACCAGGTTGCTCTTGCCTGACATCCCCTAAGCCAAAACAGGCAGGGAATGAAACGGGAGAATGAATCTCGAATCTGCCTCCCTGAAGGCAAGGTATTTGTGTCATAAAGAATGAAAAAGCAGCGTGGTGGGAGGATCTCAGGAAATGTAATTGGGAAAAGGTGCAGTAAACGTCCTCCTGCGCAGGCTTAACTAGGCTCTAGGCGTCCGCACGTTCTGAGGGCGGAGTTTTCAGCCCTCTGAAGTCAAAAGGGCCTTGAAGACCCTCGTGCATACCCAGTTGAAGGGTCAGGGGTCCTAATCTAGTCTTAACCAGAGCAGCTGGAACTAGACACAGGTGACTCCAAGTTCTTGGAAAATAACTCAAGCAAACATCCTATTGTTTCAGCAACAGGCTGCTTGGAGGGCTTGCGAGTCTTAAGACAACCTTGATTAGTGAAAGCAGGTGAAATGGATTTAACCCATGGTTTCAAACCCACATGCCAGAATCTTTAAAGTTTATGTGGGGGCCTTACCTGGGTTCAGTCACATATACCATCCAGATGGCCTCAACAACACACTGTTCTCTCAAGCCTGCATCCTTGAAATGGCTGCTAGCATGGGAATAGTAGAACTGACAGTCCAAGGACAGGGGAAGGGGTCCAGCTCTCAGGTCAACCACTTTCATATCCTCTGGATGACCTCCTCCAACAAATGCATATGCTATACTTTGCCCAATCCAGGACAAATCTCCTCAGCTGTTCAAAGAACTTCTCTGTAATGCTTTGCCAAGTTTCACCCATGCTCTGTACATCTCATCTTCACTTCCACCTCTGATCTGCACAACCCTGCCCTGGCCACCAGAGTTCTGTAACCTTGGTATTTGTTATGAAATTGGATGCCAAGTTTGTGATCGGTACTAACAGACTCTCCAAATTACTTCCTCTCCATCTTTCCAAACTCTTCACCACTCCACAGCCATTCTCAGATCAGACACCCTCAGATTCCTGAAATCTCCAAAATGCACCCTTTTGTCTCTCCTCTTCCTGCATTATCTGCCTGGAACTACTGCCCACGTTGACCTTTGATCTGCAGTGCTAACTCCTATTCGTCAAGACATTTCCAAGAACCATTAACAATTGTCTACGGAGGCAAAAGGCAGGGTCTCTATATTCCTTTAGGAGTTGAATTATGAATTTATGTTGAATGAATAAATAAATGAACCACTCATTTTGGTTTTCTGTAAGATTTTCCTAATATAAACCAAGAAATGACTTTGGGCTTTTTTAGACAAATGATATTTAGGGCACACCAGAGTTGGTGACTGGCACAGGGAAAACTCTGTACTACTCACAGAATGTGGTTACTAAAAATCACTACATTTATTTATTTATTCATAATGGAGTTACTCAGTTACATACTTAGCAAACATCTATCGAGTGCCTTCTGTATGTCAGGCATTGTCCCTGATGCTAGGGTACCACCTTGAAAGCCAGACATGTACTCTACTCACATGGGGTATACATTCTTGCCAAAGAAACCTGAAAAGAAAAAGGAAACAAATCAAAATGTAATGCCTGTTACTTGTAAGGGATATGGAGAAAATAAACGTATTATAATAGTGAATAAGAGATGCTAATTTAAAATGAGTAGATCAGGAAGGCATATCTAAGAAAGAGGTGTTTGAGCTGAGGTTTGAATTCTGAAGAACTACCAAAGCAAAGAACTTTTGGGGGGATGTGGCAGAGCAGGGGGGAAGGCAGGTTACTTCAGGGATGGGAAAAACAAGTCTGAGGTAGAAACAAGTTTGAATTCTTGGAGAAAAATATAATAGGAGGCCAGGATATCTAGATGATAATGAACAGGTCTCAGAGTTGTACAAGATGATGTCAGAGAAATCAGAAGGAGGCAGACTCTTCAGGGCCTTGAGGCCAGGATAATAATTTAAAATTCTACAGAGTTTACAGTGACAATGATCAGGCAGATTAAAAAAAAAAAATATATTAGGTCTACTATGTATGTGGAGAATCACAAACATGAGAGTGATAACACAGAGGAGACTGCTGCAATAGTTTATGAGAGAGATGATAGCATTAATCCTGAACAAACTACATTCCCTCTATAGGACCAATTAACAACAACAACAAAAAAAAATCAGAAACAGAGCATGATTTGCAGGAGTAGATGTTGCTATGGCTTCCACTTGCTTTGCCCATTACTTGAGTGTGAGGACACTCTGTACAAGAGCTCTCACAAAGCCCTTATCCTTTTCCACCAATTTTTCTGAATCTTTTCAAGGAGAAACAACCATTGGATTAGATCAACCAGGGTGCACTCCTAAGTGGCATTAATTCCCCATGGGCAAATCAGCTCACCCTTGAACTTGGGACCCTCCTTGTATTTTGTCATCTCATTGGCCTCAGTACACCTGCTCCACTGTTTCCATAAAGTACTTATTTCAAGAAGGGGAGAGCCGTTACAGTGCATTCTCTGTGCCGGGAACTCTGTGAGTGACATCTGAGACATGGTGTAATGAGCAAAGCCCCTTGTGAGTGCTGATGTTTTGCAGCTGTACCCATTCCATAAAAGGTTTGAAGAAAAAAAATGTTTCTTAGCGAATTTCTTTGAAAAAATTCCTTCTCTCCTGGCAGCAATGATCTATTTCTTAACTGTCATCAACTTATCAACATTTTAGCTAAATGGGAGTACAAACTTCTAAGTTTTATTAATGCCTACACGTAGGGTAAACATATCAACTTATTAACTCTGTGGTAAATAATGAGGACTAATAAGATGAGAGCTAAAAGTGATATTATATAAAATTTAGGGTTCTCTTTTGCCTACTTACTACTACTTACTACTTAGTAGCCAAAGAAAGAATACAATTAGCATTTATTTTTTATTCACAGAATTCCAGAACTGGATAGCATGCTATGAAAATCTGGCTACATTAAGAGTCATGTTTGAAACCTGCAATGCAGTAATGCTGACACTCCATAGTTCTAAAGAAGATGATGCATAAATTAAAACCCAAATTTTATCAAAAACTATTCTGCCTGCTTAATTCAAATGAAGGCAAGTTAGATGTTTGTGAAAGAAGCTAAATAGCAGAGCAAAAAGAGACTAAGACAGAAAAAGTTACTTAAATATTAATATAGGACTTTTAGATTATTTGTTTACCTGCTTAAGAGATTCATTTGTAACTGAAGGTGAAAACTATTTTAAGTAATAAGATAATTGTCTGTAATTGAGAATAAACTCTTACAGAATTCCTAACAGGAAGTAAAGCAGTCTTTACCAAAAATGCAGAGAATTTAATATCAAAACAACATCAGAATGTCATGTAAACATTGAAAAATTTGTTGTTGTATTATATTCATTCATTCATTCATTTTTTATGGTAAAAGTTTGAACCAAGTACGTTAGTAGAACTGATTAGGCATCGACTATTTAGTACAGGTAAATAATTATACTGTTTATTATTACCAGAGAAGAAAAGGAAGAGAACTAACTAGAGGCAGGGGAATCTCAGAAACATGTTTACAAATACACTTCTCAAAGGTTTAAAAATATTCTCAAGTCAAGAATATAAATTAGAAAATTCCTTAAGATACAGTGAAAGAACAATATTTATGACTTGAAGCAGTTGTAATACTGAGATATATTAACAATCTCTCTCATGAGCTATTCATTTCTTTTTCTTTCTTTCTTTCTTTCTTTCTTTCTCCCTTCCTTCCTTCCTTCCTTTTTATTTCTTTCTTTCTTTCTTTCCTTCTTTCTTTCATTGATTGATATGCACCTCACTTAAGGAATAGTCTTGGAGACTGAGAATACAAAAGGGAATGAGATGAGAAATTTCCCATCAAGGATCTTTCTGTCCATGGTAGTTTTCCTTAACATATGCACGCATACACATACACAAAATCTGTAATTACTTTCAGAGCGCTCTCAAGAAGTCCAAAACCCATCCATGGACTAACATACAGTTGTATCCTGGTTTAAGAAATGACAAACTTGAAGAGGAAACAGGCAAAATGCCACCATCCCAACAACTCTACATTCCAATGCTCCAGTGTATTCCACTGATCTTTGATGGATAGCTGTGTTTGAACTAGGCTAGAGTTTCAAACAAACACAACCAGGCCAACCTTGTTTGTCTACCGGTTACAAGAAGGAATAAATACTATCAAGCAAAGAAACCATCTTCCCAGCCAAAGACCCTGAGAGCCCACAGAGCTGTCCAAGATTTTGACTTCCTCTGGGTCAGCTTGGTGCCTGGGCTACAAAACTTATACACACCTATATTTTGAAAGCGAGCTAGCTTCTCCCAAGCTAAGCTTACACTACCCTAAATGTCCTAGAGCACTTTTGGTCTAAAGATAAAATATGATCATATTTCTAAAATGAACCATCCCATGCTGTGGGTATGCCTGAGTGTGATGTATTGTCTCTTCACTCCTTTTCAACTGTTTAAACTGTACATGCATAGTGTGTGAGTGTGTGTGTGTGTGTGTGTGTGTGTGTGTGTGTGTGTGTGCCTGGCCCATATTTTTTAAATAAATGAAAGTAATCTCAATGACAAACTTATAAATCCATCATGTGTTTTCATTTTCACCTTTGAACAATACAGAAAATAATTTTCTAGACTATCGTTGATGCTAGATTCTTTAGTACATACATTCCTGTTTTAGTCTGTCCAGGCTGCTATCACAAAATACTACAGACTGGGTAGCTTATAAGCAACAGAAGTTTATTTCACTCACTTCTGGGGTCTGGAAATTCAAGGTCAAGATGCCAGAAAGGTCAGGTGAGGACTTTTTTCTGAGTTGTAGACGTATTGTATTTTCACATGGTGGAAGGGCTAGGGGGCTCTGTGGTATGTCTTTTATAAAAGCACTAATCCCACTCATGAGAGATCCATCCTCGTGACATAAGCACTTCCCAAAGGTCTCACCCATTACTACCATCACCTTAGGGGGCTAGGATTTCAACATATCAATTTGGGAGGTAGGGCCCACAAAAATTCAGACATAGCATTCTCTCATATCTCCCAAGTATAGAGCCTTATGAATTTATAGTATAACTGACAAAATTTCAATTTTATTTCTAATTTTAAAATATCTCTGTAAACTAATAATAAACACATAGTTGGATAACATAAAAATGAAAAATATCCTTCAGCAAATAATTAACTTCAAAAGAGATGGTCACTAACTCTACTATTATGTTAACAAATGTTGAAATTTCTAGCTAATGCAACAGAACAAGAAAATAAAATATGAAAATAAAACATTTAAAAAATTAAAAAGGAGGAAGAATATCATTATTATTTATAAATGTTATGATACTCTTTCTGGACACAGAAGGGACAACAGAAAAAAAATTAATAGGCTAGTTCAATAAGACAGCCTGTTACTAAAATTGTATGTAAAAATCAATCACTTGGATATGTACAAATAATAATCAATTAGAAGATATACTGAAAACTGGATCATATTCACAAATGACATAAGGCTTAAGATTAAACAAAGTAAGAATTATAAAGTCTAGCAAATATGAAGAAAACTACAAAAATATACTGAAGAACGCAAAAATTATGACAACTGGTGCTATTCTGTGATCCTAAATAGCAAAAGTATTTCTATTTTGTAGAAATGTAAATTCCCCAAATGTTAATCTCTAGCTATAATGTAATTTCAGTAAAACTTTTAACAGTACTTTAATGTGATGACGTTTCCCCTAAAGAAAATACAACGAATTATCAAACTCTTTAGAAAACTAAATAAGGAAGAAATTGCCCTATCAAATATTAAAAGCTACCATAAAGATATCATAATGTAAACCTACTGGCTTATATATAGAAAGTAGGTTAATAGATTTTTTTAAACACCATATGTGAAATATCACATAGATTAAAGAGTAAAATAGAAAGTGAGGAAGCATAAAGAAAATAAAAGAATAGTAATAATATAACGTATTACAATAATAATAAGAAAATGTTGATGAATATGTATCTAATCTCAGGAAGGGGGAAGATTTTCTAAATCAACATACAGAGTCAAAATTTACACACGATCATTAATAATTTTGATGGCCCAAATTTAAATTTGTCATCATAAAGAAAGCATGAACAATATTAAATGGCAGAAGCCAAAACAGAAAATATGCCTTCCAAATGTATGGCAGACAAAAGTTAATATTCTAAATAAGCATATTAATCCCTAACATGGTTTTTAAAATGTTCTTTAGACCTCTAACTGGAACATTTCTTGTTGATGCTGTTACACTGCTATGACATTTTGGACTCACTGAATGGCACCGAAAATCAACTTTTCTTAAATAATAATAAAGCTTAGGTGAAAAATATATATATAAATATTTATATTAATTTAAAAAAAAATAAACATCCTAATAACAAAGTGATAGTGAAAACAAATAAGAAATTTATAAAAGAAAAACAGAAAATTATCACATTAGAAGTATTGAATACAAACAGTACTCACATATACAAATTAAAATGAGATACTTTATTAATTCATTTAACAGCTATTTATTAGGCACTTATGATATGCCAGGAATTTTCTAGTTCAGTGGTTCTCAAAGTATGGTCCCTGGACTAGCAGCCTTAGTACCATTGTGAACTTGTTAGAAATACAAATTCTTGGATCCTACAATATACTTATGTATCAGAAACTCTGGTAGTGGGGTCCAGCAATGTGTGATTTAATAAGCCCTCCAGGTGATTCTGTTGCACACTAAAGTGTGAGACCCTCTGGTTTAGGTGAAATAAACAGACAAATATCTCTTTC
>NW_006783110.1:1240258-1280475 GCF_000442215.2 Lipotes vexillifer | reverse complement strand
CCCTTCCCTGGGGAACTGGTAAAACAGACAATAAACAAGAAGCAAAATGAGTGAATGATATATTTTCACCAGAGTAATGGAAAAAGCAGAGCAGGAGAAGGAAATTGGGAGTATCAGGCAAGGACCAACTTACAATTTAAAATAGGGTGCACAGGGTAGATGTCATTGAGAAGGTAGCTTTTGAGCCAGTGACTTGATAAAGATGAGGGATCTAGCCACATAAGTATCTGGGAAAAGGAACATTCCAGACAAAGGTACAACCTGTGCAAAGGCCCTTGTGTATTTGAGGAGTCATAAAGAAATTCATGAAGAGTAGAGTGAGAAAGGAGAAGAGAACTGGAGATGAGATCAGAAAGATCATGGTCTAGAGGCCAAACCATGTAGAAGCTTACAACTGATTGACAGGCCTGGCTTTACTCTCAGTAAGACCAGATATCACTTTAGGTTTGTAAGCAGAAATGGTATAACTTGTCTTGTATTCTTAAAAATCCCTCTGGTTACTGTGTTGAAAGTAGACTATAGGGGTTGGCAGGTGTCAGATTAGAAGACCAGGCTGCAGACCAGAGGAGTAACCAGGTGAGAAGGGCTGATGGCTTAGATCAGGATGGTAACAGTGTGGTGGTGATTGGATGTGACATAAAAAAAAAAAAAAAACCCACAAGAAAAGACAGTGACCTCAAGGTTTTAAGCGTAAACAATTGAAAAGACAGTTGTCATCAACTGAGATGAAAGAGTCTATAGGTCAAAAAGGATTTGGAGAATTAGTTCAGTTTCAGACATCTAGAGCTTGAGATATTCACATATCAAGATATATAACAGGAAGGTGTAAAGTTCATTAGAGGGGTCTGTACTAGAACTATGTATTGGGGATGCTTGAGTACATATGATGGTTCTTAAATTCATGAGAATGAATGAGATCACCAAAGGATACCTTAGATAGAGAAAAACATAAAGGAATCTGAGCCTGAAGGCATTCCAACAATAAAAGATTAGGGAGAAAAAGCTGTTTTTTCTTTTTTTGCAAGGGAGAAATGAATTCCAGACAGTGGTAGCCTCCAAGTACACCACTAGGCAGCTATTCCAAAGGTCATGAAACAGAATGGCTCACAAACCATATAAAGATATTCAAAGCATTGCTTTATTCAATCAATTAAAACATATAATGAAAAGCAAGGTGGAAAACATAAGGCCTATTAATGGTTAGGATAGGATGCAAACACGCTGTAAACACCACACTACCCAAATCTTATATTATGTAATGTTCACACTACTTTCTCCCGGCCATGTCAGCCTTCCTGCGGACTGTGGATATGAGGACTAAAGCTAAAAGAAAGCAAGAAGCTCAGTAGATGGAAGTTTCCCAGATCAAACACACATTTGCTCTATTCAAAGGTTTAGAGGCTTTTACTCCTGGCCATTATCTTGCAGAGAAAAGTTATTCTTGCTTGTTTTTTCTGTAGTTTTTTTTTTTTTAATGCTAGTATTAGATATTCTTAAATAGCAAAGGAAAAACATACTGCAACCAGCAAAGGAGACTAACAAGAGTGTTACAGGAGCAAAACCAAAAATGTATCAATATGTTACCCTGGAAGTCAAGTAAAGAAGGTGTATCAAAGAGGAATGATCCATTGTGTCAAATGCTGCTGATAAGTCAGGTAAGAGAGGACTGAGAATTAACTACTGGACTTTTCTTTGTGTGGTCTCTGGTGATTTAACAAAAGCAATTTTTAGGAAACAGCAGAGGTGAGAAACTGAGTGGAATGAACTGAAGGGGGAATGGGAGGAGTGAAATTGTAGACCACGTGTATGAGCCTGCTTAAGGAATTTTGCTATAAAGGGGAGCAAAGAAATCGAGTGTTAACTGATGGAGAAAATGGAGTAAGTAAAGAGGTTTTTTTAAATATTGGCAAAATTACAAATTAGTGTACTCATAGGAATGATCACATAGAAAGGGGGGAATTTATGATGTGGGGGGGAGAATTGTTGGTATGATGTTCTTGAGTGAATGAGATGGGATAGATTTTGTGCACAAATTTAAGGGACATGCTTTACAAAGCACTTCAGACAGTTCTTTGAAAAGCGAGAAGGCAGAGCATGGTGCTGGGAGGCTGTGAAATATCTCTTCTGACTATTTCAATTTTCTTAGGGAAATAGGATGCAAGGACATCATCTGAGAAGGGAGTAGAATTGGGAAGTTTGAGGAGAAGGGAGATAGTATAAAACATGAGGGAGAGTGGGACAAGTGCTAGACCCAGGCACGAGCATTTAAAGTTTGCGGTCATTGAGAAAGGCAACAGAGTTGTGGCTTTTGTTTTGTTTTGAGTTTTCTGAAGCCACATTCATCTACGCAGTTGCAGGTACAAAGCAGAGTGAGAGATTTTGCCTGGATTGTAGTTTTACCAAATGAGTCTGACAAAGCAGGAGAGACTGAAGGGAATCAGGGATGTTTGCAAAGGGATCATTATAATGATTGACTATGAAGTTTACATGAAAGGAAAGACATGGAGAGAAGTACACGTACATAAATATATGCTATAGGAATAACTTGAACTCTGACTCTACTTCTATATGAGACAGCATTTAAGAACAAATATTTATTCATTTTTTTTCCAACATAGAACTAATACTAGATTATTCCTATATTATAACCTTCACAGAATCCATTTGGAAATGCCACTCTTGGTTTGTGATATGCATTTATTTCCATTGAAACTCCTCCATGCAAAAGAAGCAATCAAAGAGGTGAGCCTACAAATATTACAATAAAAGAATTGCTCCTTTTAAAAACAGCCATGCTCAATTTCTGGAAGGCACTATATTTTCCTTCTCTTCATTTAGAATGGAGTAATATTTACCAATGTTTTCTCCCTAGAGATAACTTTGTACATTTCTTTCCCATGCTTCCAATCTTTTCTTTTTTGACTGCAAACTTGTTAATAGAAGTTTCAATAACTTCTTTTTTTCATTGCACACTGAGAAGAGATCACAGAAAAATGGTCTCATCACATAAATACACCTCATAGTATCTAATCTTGTCGGTTCTCAGAGTTACCGAGACCACAGACCTGGCTACACATAATATGGCTGCTGCTCACATACATCCACCTGTGGAGTAAAAGCAGCTTATCTCCCCAAGGGGGAATATGATTCAGAGTAATGGGGCCATGTTCACACGACACCAATGCGTTATCAGAAATATCTTATCATGGGACTTAAAAATATTTTAACACATTGTACTTCAGAAGGTTATGATATTCATGTCAGATAGGTAGATAGACAAAAGAGAATTTCTTGCATTCTAGAATTGCAGTTCAGTCCTTTTGAAGTTTTGATGTTGGCTTCTTTTTCTCTTTCCTTCTAAACAATCCCTTATGCCCATATGTGTTTACGGCACAGATCTATTTGTGTGTAATGTCTCCCTCTGCTCTACTATAAAACTGCATATGTTAGACAACAATGCCTGTGTGCAGGAAAGATCTCTGTGGACTGGACTAGAACTGAAATGAACTTTCACGCTGAGTCCATGATGGGAAAAGATCCTCATTGTTTAACAGGAAACAATCAGCTCTAGATTGCACTTTATCTGTTTTAACCTAGAAATTCTTTGGTCCTGGAGCCTGTTCGAAGAGAAAACTAAGAAATTGTTTGGCTAGTTCTTTTTAGACTATGGATGTTACCTAGTTCGCTCATGTTACTGGGACTAAACATACCTAAAGTAAATAAAATCAAAACATTATAAAGTCAACTAAGGTTTAAAGAAAAATCAAACTGGCCTCTCCTTTTTTGACTTAAGGAAAGATGGATGTTTGGTGACAAGGCTGAGACCTGGGGGGTAAGGAGTGACTGGAGTGCACTTAGCAAAACAAGCACCGTGATGAACACTCTCCACACTGTTATTACGCCGCTGATCAGGTCCTAAGCTAATTTCAAGTGTAAAATGTAGGTTTGGGATTTATACCTTGTATAAAACATAATCAACTTTCATTATTTCTGTGAGTCATAGCATTTTAATCTTTTCTAATTAGATGTAATTACTATTCTTTCTCACAGCAGGATAGCATAGAGGCATAAAAAATTCGAGGTGCCACATACATAAGGGGGAAAAAAATGACAAAAAGGAAAAATATAGGCATCATTAGTAGATAAGAGAGTTTTTTGTTTTAGGGTGACACTGGTCATTCCTTTGGTGGGAAAAATGGACACCGTGACAAAGTGTGTAGGTAATTATGATCTTTTTATAATATTCTTTTGTAACAAGTGGGGCAAGTTCCAAGGACAGAAATAATTTCCATGTGGAGAACAAAATTTTAATGTCAGAGTTTGTGCATTTTAATTAGGGCAATTTAGCTGATCAGAATAAATTGTCTTTTAAATATTATGACTCATGTACTTTTCCATCTCATAATTTTTCATTCCTTCTATTTTTACCTTCTGGTAAACTAAAACAAGATTTTTATATAGAAATCAAATAAGATATCTTCCAAATCTAAAAGGATCAAAGGTGCATGGCTCTAACTGCAATGTTGAGAACTGTTCCCCAGAAGAGCCATCACAGAAGCAGAAGTGTACATGGAAGATTCCAGATACCCTTACTCTCCATTTAGGAAAAATTTTAATCAAAATTATTTACTCACATAAAGAAATCATTTACACATTTTATTTGTGAGTTCTTCAGTGAGCACTTTTTTCCCATGAAGATTCTGCAAAATTAGTTGTTATGTGGGCAATTGGTGAAATTAGGCTCAAACAACAGAAATTTAACAAGTTATTTTACAATTATACAGTCTGTTCATCATACAGATCATACAATTCTTTGAGGGAAAACAATCTGTTTTTGAGACCTGGAATAACTACTTAAGCTACATTGATCAAATCAACTTAAGTCTACATTGATCAAATCAACTGGTTAAGTGTTAATTTTCATTTTCCTCTTTACCTTATATTGTGCAGAGAGAAAAAAAGTTAATAAACCAATATAATGAGTTTTACTAATTAAAATGATAAAGATTCACCTTTCAAATGCTGTTTTATGTTGCTTCAATCTGTAACACATGAAATTGAAAATTTTACACAAATATATTAGACAACATAAGGGAATATCCCCAGGTCATTATTCTATTTCCAAATTTATGGCTGCCAAACTCAGATAAATCCTGGACAAGCAACATAGATTACAGATTACCAAAGTCTTCCTAATTGGCAATTCATAACTTCCAGCTGCTCGGAACAAAACCTATCACCCAATGAAATGTTGACATTTTTATGCCTCATTAAAATCTTCTGCAATATTCTGTGTGAAAATATTGTTCTATTAGCCATTATTCCTGAAGATATGCAAGGAGGTGATAAATGATTAGGATACCAAATGTAATTTGTGGCATCAAAGCAAGCCTGTGCTCACCTGCACATTTAGACAATATTGGACTCAATATCATACTGGGCAGGAAGAGAGTTTTATCCCATGGAGCACATTACATTTTGTACCTTAACATGTAACCGTGTTATGGTTTCAGTGTTTCCATGAATTCATCATTATTCTTTCTCATACATTTTCATAATTACTAATTCATTTTAAGGATTTTCTAAAACAAAGTTGAGAGATCTTGTTACAAATCCCTTGATAAAATATTTGTGAGTTAAAGATAACTTTAATTGGTCAAAATTTTTATAATGACAATCCATGGTTTTATCTTTTGTGCATCCACTGTGTGAATCTCAGCTGTGTAGAAGCTCTGCATAGATTTGCAGAGAAAATATGGATCACTAATAAGTAATTTCTGGATTCTTGGTCTATACCATAAAATTTAACAGAGAATTTCAAAAAAGGAATTACAATTAATGAAAGTCTTACTCATGCAAACCCAATCTGTTTTTCTCTATTAAAAACAAATATTTCATCACATATCAAAATTAGTAAAATCAACATAAGTGAGTTATATTTTAGATAGAAGTATCTGCTCTCAGTTACCATAAACCCACAGCCCATAGCCTGACACATATGGTACAAATGTGAAATATGTCCGCAATATTTAAGATGTGTACACGGTAGTTGTTTTTTTTCCTGAGGAGTGAAATAATAATGTCTTAGAACAAATTGAACCGTAACATATTCCATAATTACATAGTATGCTTAGGGCAGTTATAAACATTCCCCATAGCCTTGGAGAATGTTCTACACTTATTCACTTCTATGCTAATGTTTTAATAGCAATAGTAACCACAGTAATTTTTGTCATCATACATTATTGTCAATTTTATTTTTTCTACCATGTTTCTGGGGGCCCTTTATCCAATCCCCTTTGGAAGGAGTTAATGTAGGACTCTGAAGATTCTGAAAACATGGAACATAGAAAATAATACAACAAACAATAATATTTAAGCCTTAATTGCTGAGTTCAGCTTGTCCCTCCTTAAGTTTTAGTTCTACTAATAAAGTCAAACAAACTCTAAAGGTTTACCTTTCCCCTCAGCATCTTTTTCAAGGTATGTACAGGGACATTAACATATTTCTTAGAACAATGCAATACAGATATTATAACATGGACATGTTAAATTAATCTTTTTGTTCATAGTTACTCTATTCATAACTGCTAAAACTTGGAAGCAATCAAAACATCCCTCAATAGATGAACGGATAAACTGTGCCACATCCATAAAATGGAATGTTACTGTTCAATAAAAAGAAATGACTTATTAAGCCATGAAAAGACATAGAGGAACCTTAAATGCACATTGCTAAGTGAAAGAAGCCAATCTGAAAAAGCAGCATACTGTATGACTCTAAACATAACAACATTCTGGAAGAGATATAACTACAGAGACAGTGAAAAGATCACTGGTTGCCAGGGCCTCATTTGAAGGGAAGGAAAGATGATTGGTAAATTACAGGGAATTTTTAGGGCAATTAAATTATTCTGTATTATCCTGTGGATATAGGTAACAGGATACATATGTTTGTCAAAACCATTAGAATGTACAACACAAAGCGGGAACCTCATATAACTATGGACACTACTGGTAATGTATTGGCTCATCAATTGTAATAGATGTACTACACTAATGAAAGATATCAACAATAAAGCAAAAGAAATAAAAATAAAAATAAATTTTTGCTGAAACTTTTAGATAAAATTAGTCTATTCCACACAAAATATTTATACTTTCCTCCACCTTAATGTTAACCATATTGTAATGGTATAGGGGCATATTTGGATATTGAATGATGAGGTGACTTTTTATGTGTGGCTCTAGAAAACCATTCTTCATGATTTTTAGTCCCAGATCATTTCCCACACATTTTTATTATCTATGTTTTGGCTCTAAGTCATAACTATCAAAGCTAGTGCCTGGTAGCTGTATTGTGCTACCTTGCTATTTAACCCAGGGGTCCCCAACCCCCAGTACCAGTCCATGGCCTGTTAGGAACCAGGCCGCACAGCAGGAGGTGAGCAGTGGGAGAGCCAGTGAAGCTTCATCTGTATTTACAGCTGCTCCCCATCACTCGCATTACCGCCTGAGCCCCGCCTCCTGTCAGATCAGCGGCAGCATTAGATTCTCATAGGAGTGCAAACCCTACTGTGAACTGCGCACGTAAGGGATCTAGGTTGTGCACTCCTTATGAGAATCTAATGCCTGATAATCTCAGGTGGAGCTGCGGTGGTGATGCTAGTGCTGGGGAGTGGCTGCAAATACAGATTATCATTAGCAGAGAGGTTTGACTGAACAGAGACCATAATAAATCAATTGCTTGAAGACTCGTATCATAACCCTATCAGTGAGTGGCAAATGAAAACAAGCTCAGGGCTCCCACTGATTCTGCATTTTGGTGAGTCATATAATTATTTCATTATATATTACAATGTAATAATAACAGAAATAAAGTGCACAATAAATGTAACGAGCTTGAATTATCCTCAAACCATCCCCCCAGCCCCTCACCCTTGGTCTGTGGAAAACCTGTCTTCCACGAAACCGGTCCCTGGTGTCAAAAAGGTTGGGGACCTCTGATTTAACCTACAAATAATCTGCCTTTCCTCTTTCCATTGATCCATATTGCAATGCAATGGGACATAAAGCTTATTAAACTAAACAGTACAATAGATTGCTCCAAAAAGCCAAACCCTGAGGACTCATAAAGAAGCCCTCTCACTAGGCAGCTCTTTGTTATCAACCTGAAAGCCCCAACCCACTGTAGAGCCCCAACCCACTGTAGATGCTGGTTAACCAGCATCCAGAGAGTTATACTCTGGTTTCAGGTAGCTATATTCTCAGGCCCTCCCCACTCAACAAACATCTCATCTGGAATCTTCAAAAAAAAATTACAGCTTTATTGCAGTATAACTGGCATATACAAAACTGCACATATTTAAAGACTACAGTTTGATTAGTTTTGACATATGTACACATTCGTGAGAGAATCACCACAATTAAGATGAGGAACATATCTCTTATCTCCACAGTCTCTTTGTTCCCCTTTGTTATGCATCTCCCCGCCGCCTTCCATGACTTCCCCTCCTCCCAGGCAACCACTTATGTCTTATTTCATATAGATTAATTTTCATTCTCTAAAATTTTATATAAATGGAATCATATAGTACGTATTCATTTTTGTTGGGGGGGCAACTGGCTTCTTTAATGCAGCATAATTATTTTGAGACTCATCCATGTTGTTGTGTTTGTTAAAAGTTCATTCTTTTTTGCCATTAATCAGTTTTCCATTATATGGATATACCACAAAGTGTGTATCCATTCTTCTCTTGATGGATATTTGAGTTATTTCCAATTTTTAGCTGTTACAAATAAAGCTGCTATGAACATTTACGTAAATCTTTCTGTAAACAAAAGCTTTGGTCTCTCTCGGATAAATGCTTAGGAGTAAAATATCTTGGTCATTTGGTAGGTGTATGTTTTCCTTTTGAAGAAATGGGCAAACAGTTTTCCAAAATGTTTACTATTTTACATTCCCACCAGGGTGTATGAGAGTTCCAGTTCTTCCAAGTCCTTGCCCACTCTTGAAATAATTAGTGTTTTAGTATTACTGACTCTAGAGGCTATGTGTGAGTAGTTCTTTGTGGTTTTAATTTACATTTCCATAAAGGACTATTGATATTGAGCAACTTGTAAAATGTCAATATGATATCCATGTATCTTCTTTAGTAAAGTGTCTGTTCAAATCTTTTGGCCCTTTTTAAATTGGGTTGTTTGTCTTATTAATATTGAATTATATAATATTTAGCTCTTTGTATAGTCTAAATACAAATCCTTTGTCAGCTATATATTTTGAAGATATTTCTCCCAGTCAATGACTTCTCTTTTCATTTCTGTAACAATGTCTTTTAAAAAGCAAACTGTTCAATTTCATGAAGTGCTATTTAATCACTTTTTTTTTCTGTGAGGTACTATTCAATCGCTTTTAGTTCACGCATTTGGTGTCCAATTTAACATACCTTAGCTAAACCCAAGCCACTCCAGCTTTCTGTTGATTAATGTTTGCATGTCATATATTATTTCACCCTTTTACTTTTAACCTATTTGTGCCTTTATACTTAAAATATGTATCTTGTAAGCAGTTTATGGTGGGAACTTGCTTTTGGAAGCATATGACTCTGCCTTTTGAGTGGAGCATTAGGCCATATACATATTATGTAGTTATTAGTACAGGTGTGTTCAACTCTACCATCTTGTTTGTTATTTTCTATTTGCCCCACTTATTTTTTGTCCCATTTTCTCTCCTTTTCAACTTTCTTTTGGATAAAATATTTTTATGATTCCTTTTTATCTTCCTTATTGACCTACAAGCTATGCCCCTTTGTAGATGGTTTTTGTTGGTTTTCTTTTGTTGTGTGGTTTCATTAGAGATTTTTGCATACTTCTTTAACTTATCGTAGTCTCCCTTCAATTAATGTTAACCTACTTCCCATGCAATAAAAGAGCCTTACCACATTATACTTACATTTCTCCTCTCCCAGCCTTTGCTCTATTGTGGTCATTCATTTTACATCTACATACATTATAAATTCCACAATTCAGCCTTGTTAATTTTAAACACTCGATTATATATATATATATTTTAACATCTTTATTGGAGTATAATTGCTTTACAATGGTGTGTTAGTTTCTGCTTTATAACAAAGTGAATCAGCTATATGTATACATATATCCCCATATCTCCTCCCTCTTGCGTCTCCCTCGCACTCTCCCCATCCCACCACTCTAGTTGGACACAAAGCACTGAGCTGATCTCCCTGTGCTAT
Organism: Lipotes vexillifer; assembly: GCF_000442215.2. Classification (NCBI taxonomy): domain Eukaryota; kingdom Metazoa; phylum Chordata; class Mammalia; order Artiodactyla; family Lipotidae; genus Lipotes; species Lipotes vexillifer. Next base: position 1,270,222 of record NW_006783110.1, on the reverse strand, counting down.
GCAGCTGCTTCCCACTAGCTATCTAGTTTACATTTGGTAGTGTATATATGCCAGTGCCACTCTCTCACTTCGTCCCAGCTTATCCTTTCCCCTCCCCGTGTCCTCAAGTCCATTCTCTACATCTGCATCTTTATTCCTGTCCTGCCCCTAGGTTCTTCAGAACCATTTTTTGTTTTGTAGATTCCATATATGTGTTAGCATATGGTATTTGTTTTTCTCTTTCTGACTTATTTCACTCTGTATGACAGTCTCTAGGTCCATCCACCTCACTACAAATATCTCGATTTCGTTTCTTTTTATGGCTGAGTAAATTTGCAAATGAAGCAACTGATAAAGGATTAATCTCCAAAATATACAAGCAGTGCATGCAGCTCAATGTCAAACAAACAACCCAATCCAAAAATGGTCAGAAGATCTAAATAGACATTTCTCCAAAGAAGATATACAGATTGCCAACAAACACGTGAAAGGATGCTCAACATCACTAATCATTAGAGAAACGCAGATCAAAACACTTAATTATATTTTAAAGAGATTTTTTTTAAGATAAAATAAGAACACAGGCCTTTTTTTTCATTTTCCTATTTCCAATTCTCTTCCTTTGTTTATGCTCCAATTTGTATCTGGTAACATTTTTTTCTTCTGTCCAAAGGACTTCCTTTGTCATTTCTGTAAGTACAAATCTAGTGATCAATTCTTTTAGTTTTTGTATATCTGAAGGCAGCTATCTTTTATCTTCCTTCTAAAAGATATTCTCATTGGACATAGAATTTGAGGTTGACCAGTTTTTGTTTCCCTCAATATTTTAAATAAGTTGCTCTACTTTTTTCTGGCTTCTATTACTGCTGAGAAAATGTCTGCTACTGCTCTTATCTTTGTGCCTCTGTACATAATGCATTTCTTTTAGTGCTTTTAAGATTTTCTCCCTATCACTAGTTATAAATAATTTGACTAGGATTTTTGTGGTACAGTTTTCTTTGTTTATTTTTTTAATATTTATGCCCTGTTGAATTTTGTGGACCTCTGTCTTTATCATTTTTAACAAATTTGGAAAAATTCTGGCCACTGTGTTTTAGTTAATAAACTTCACTTTTTGGAGAAGTTTTAAGTTCACAGTGAAATTCAGCAAAAAGTACAAAGAATTTACATTGACACATCATTATCATCCAAAGTCCATAGTTAACATTAGAGTTAACTCTGGGTGTTGTATATTCTATGGGTTTTGATGAATATATAATGACATACACCCACTGTTGTAGTATCATACAGAACAGTTCACTGCCCTTAATATCCCCTGTGCTCCACCTATTCATCCCTTCCTCCCCACAACCACTGGCAACCACTAATCCTTTTACTAACTCTATAGTTTTGCCTTTTTCATAATGTCATATGGTTGGAATTATACAGTATGTACCCTTTGCAGATTGGCTTTTTTCACTTAGTAATATGCATTTAAGTTTCTGCCATGTTTTTTCATGGCTTGATAGTTCATTTGTTTTTAGTGTGGAATAACATTCCATAGTCTGGACCTATCACAGTTTACTTATTCATTCACCTAATGAAGGACATCTTGGTTTCTTCCAGTTTGGGCCAATTATAAATAAAGCTACTGTAAACATTCATGCAGGACTTCCCTGATGGCACAGTGGTTAAGAATCCACCTGCCAATGCAGGGAACACAAGTTTGATCCTTGGCCCAGGAGGATCCCACGTGCCACGGAGCAACTAAGCCCGTGAGCCACAACTGCTGAGCCTGCGCTCTAGAGAGTGCACCAGCCACAACTACTGAGTCTGCGCGCCCTAGAGCCCATGCGCCGCAGCTACTGAGGCCCGTGTGCTCTAACTACTGAAGCCCAAGAGCCTAGAGCCCGTGCTCCGCAACAAGAGAAGCCACCGCAATGAGAAGCCCACGCACCTCAATGAAGAGTATGTAAGGCCAAATGGCCCAAGGCAGGGGAACGCAATCAGACTCACAGGTTGCATCTGACCGAAACTTTCCGGACCACCCAGTTCCAGGAACTGACCTGGGGACATTCCACCCGGCCGAGCCTTCCCGCCTTTCGAGAGGCGGGACTAACGGTCACAAGACTGAGGCGACCGGCACCAGATATTGCCACGATACCCGAAAAGACCACCAAATAAGGAATATCCTGCGGCCTCCCGGATTCACCACACCCCTTTCCCTTCTTCCCCTATAAATTCTGCCCAAACCCTCGCCCGGGCGCGACTTCTCTGGCCCCTTTCTCCTGGACCGGTGAACCTCGCCCGGGAGCTTGTTTAAGCTCTCCTTCGTTTTTGGTGCCGTTCCTTACAGAGTAGCCCCCACTCGCTGCAACTAGAGAATGCCCCAATGCAGCAACAAAGACCCAACACAGCCAAATAATAATAATAATACATTTTTAAAATATATATATTAAAAAAATTCATGCAAGGTTTCTGGGTGGAAATAAATGTTCAGTTCATTTGGGTAAATACCAAGGTTGAAACTGCTGGATTTCATGGTAAAAAGTATGTTTAGTTTTGTAAGAAACTGCCAAAGTATCTCAACGTAACTGTGCCATGTTTCATTTCCACCAGCAATGACTGAGAGTTCCTACCACTCCACATCCTCACGAGCGTTTGGTGTTACGAGTGTATTGGATTTTGGCCATTCTAACATGTGTGTAGTGGTATCTCATTGTAGTTTTAATCTATATTTCCCCACTGACATGATGTCAAACATCTTTTCATAGGCTTGCTTGCCATCTGTACATCTTTGATGAGGTGTCTATTCAGATCTTTTGCCCATTTTTTAACCTGGTTGTTCATTTTCTTATTGTTGAGTTTTAAGAATTTAAAACTAATTAATTTAAAATTAATATTTTGGATAACAATCCTTTATCAGATTCATCTTTTATAAATATTTTCTCCCAGTTGGTGGCTTGTCTTCTCATTCTCTTGAGCCATTATTTTTTAAATAGTTTCTCTGCACCACCCTCCTTTCTTTTGGGGACTCTGTATTACACATATATTAGGACACTTGGAGTCATCCCAGAGCTTACATAGTTTTGGGGTTTTTTTTTTTTTGTCTTTTGTCTTTTCTTCTCTATGTTAAATTTTGGTTAGTTTGTTTTATTATGTCCTCATATTCACTTATCTTTTCTTCTGCAATGTTTAATCAGCAGTTAATCTGCTATTAATCTCATCTAGTGTATTTTTCATCTCAAACATTGTATTGTTCTATCTCTAAAAGTTTGAGTAGGGCCTTTTTCATATCTTCCATATTCCTCCTTAATATGCTTATTCTTTCCTCTACTTTCTTGAATATATGGAATATATTTATAACTTACTTTCTTTTTCTATCAATTCTACCATCTGTGTCATTTCTGTTTCTTTCTATTGACTAATTTTCTCCTCATTATAGGTTGCATTTTCTTGCCTCTTTGCATGACTAGTAATTTTAGATGAGAGGCCAGACTTTGAAAAGTTTACCCTGTGTGTTGTATATATTTATATTCCTTTAAATATCCTTGAGCTTTGTTCTTAGGTACAGTTAATTTATTGAGAAACAGTTTAATCCTGTCAAGGATACAGTTCAAGCTTTGTTTGGTGGAACTAGAACAGTTTTAGTCTAGGCCCCGGTTGGCCAAGCACGCTTTTGAGTGCTCTGTCTGGTGTCCCACGCTTTACAAGTTTTCCCCATGCTGTCTGGAAGAACATGAACCCTTCCGGGCCCTGTGAAAGCTGTGTGGATTAGTTTTGTCTGCCCTTACGAGCAGTTCTTTCACAGGGCTTAAATAGTTTCCTCATGAACTGATCAGTATCAGCTGAAGACTCAGAGAGAAGCTCTGAGAGGATCTCCAGAGCTCTCTCTCTTTGTGCAGAAATCTCCTCTCGAGTATTCTGCCCTGCAAATTGAAGCCTCCTTGGCTTAAAAATTTTCAGCCTTGTAGTTAGGGAGAAGCAGGACTGGAGGCCTGTTTGCCTCTTTATCTATCAGCAAACCAAATGCTGATGTTGTCATAGCACATATAGGTCAATTTCTTTCACTACCATCACATTTGTCTATCAAATATTTTTAAAATTATACAAGTAAATTGTCCAAACTTCAAAGAAATATAAAGCTGAAAAGCATCCTCAGAAACACAGAAACATTGTTCAGGTATCATTTTGTAGACTTCCTATCTTATATAGTGGAATATGTAGGATATATATGTGTGTGTTCATGTGTGTGCACACACATTTATACACATTTATTGAATTTTTTTTCACTTAACCTTGTTTTGTGACTATTTAAATAGTTGCATAATATAACATTCATTGATGGGCATAACAAAATATATTAAAACATTCCTCAACAGTGAAATATTTCTGTTATCAAATTTTTTTGTGTATCACCAGATTATGCCAAATTAAAATTTGTAGGTCAAGTTAAATTGGATAAAATCTTCTACACGTGCTTTGTTATACTATTTGAATTCATATCTTTTCATTGCTATGCTTTTAGTCAGTCAGTCCACAAGTCTGTTAATGTTTATACACCCTGCAGATGTAAGAGAGGATTGGCTGGCAGGTTGTGCACATGTGCGTGTGTGCGTGCGTGCATGCGCACACTACTTGTGGCACAATGGCCAGTTCACTGTTACCTGAATCAATGTGCACCCCAAGAGTTGTAGGGAGCCACTCTCTACTTAGCTGGCATAAGTTGTAGAGTTATAAAAGGACTCACTCACCAAAATATCTCCTCTTGACTGGTCTGTCAGAAATTTCTAATTTTTCTGTCAATCCTCAAAGACCTTCTAAAGGTGCTGGGCATTTTAACTAGCCTAAAATTGACTATTACTTGAGAAGAGTAAAATTATCAGAGATTTGTCTATCAAATTATTCCATTAGCACCCATCATCATTTAAAAGAATACACGGTCCTAAGGGAATGACACTTAAGATAGACAAGATTTGGGCTTCCCTGGTGGCGCGGTGGTTGAGAGTCCGCCAATGCAGGGGACACGAGTTCGTGCCCCGGTCCGGGAAGATCCCACATGCCGCGGAGCGGCTGGGCCCGTGAGCCATGGCCGCTGAGCCTGCGCGTCCGGAGCCTGTGCTCCGCAACAGGAAAGGCCACAACAGTGAGAAGTCCGCGGTAGATAGACAAGCTTTGACTGCAGCAGAAGGGCTGAAACACATGGTGGTGATGATGCAATGTTAGGTGCAGGTATGTGGTGGGGTGCTGGTGGGTTTCAGCCTGACCATCTGTGAGAAGCTTTAAGGACAAATATCAAATTAGCCACATCATGTCGACAGCCATGTCAAAGGGTTGTCCAAAGGCCATGTGCCATATGTGTCTGCAGCTGTACAGACATTAAAAACACATCTTGAAAGTGATCTGGCCAGGAGAAGACTTAGAATAGATAGAACCAGGGATTCTACCTTTTTCTTTTCTATAGCTTCCTATAGTGCATATATCCTGGCACTGAAAATTAAACTGTTGAGACTTCTCTCGCTTGGCCATAGAGCCCAGCGAATTCTCAAGTGGTGCCAGAACATACCAGAAAATACATGACTCGGTGTGAAGGGCAAAGTTTCATATTAAATTCAAGAGGGAGGATACAGTCATTGTTTGTGTATTACAATATGAGCTCTATTGTTACATAAGCAAAGAATAGTAACAATTAATAATACAATCTCATAAATGCTTTCATAAATGATTATCAGATATTTTTCTAATCCCGAATGCACAATGAGATGGCCCAATACATGAATAGTTTCTTTTCCATGTAGAGAAGAAACAAATGAAGCAGGGGTCAAACACTGATATATCCAGAGTCAGAAAACCTGTTCATCCCATCAATAATTGATTCAGAGCAGCAAAATTGCAGAAAGCAATTTCCTTACCACTGAGCACTTTCCTCTTTTCCCCTAAGTTTTTCTCACAAAACTATTCAATATTTCTTGCTTGTCTGTTAAAGTGCCAGTTGCACACATAAAATTACCAGACTGGTGAACTTAACTGATATTACATTTAATTTTGAACAGAGAGTTAGACCAAATCACCTAGCTATTTTGATACCTTATGGGTATGACTGTGTTAATTAACTCTACTATTCCATTTCTTACTAGGATCAAAAATGGACAAAAAACAGAAAGGGAATAGGAGTGGGAATAAAACAGAATGGTGGTTCAGCCTGCCATCTTAAGACTTATTAACTCTATAGTAAACATTTTGGTACATTTAGCTAGAGTTAATTTTGTTGAACAGTTGTAGCATAGAGGCTAAGCGAACAGGTTATAGAATCAGAATGGCGAGGTTTACTGGCTTCACCCCTCACCAGCTGTGTGACCTGGACTAGTCACTTAAGTTTGCTGTACCTCAGTTTTCTAATCAGTAAAATGGGATGATGGTAGTGTCTCCCTCACAAGATTGCTCTAAGATTAAGTAACACATGTAAAAGCTAATAGAAATATGTCAGAATCATGGAAAGGCCTTCATGAATGTTAGCTACTCCTACTCCTTCTACTACTACTATTATTATTATTATCATCATTATCAACTGAGTACTTAAAAATGCTGCCGCTATTAGGAGAATGGAAGCAACATAATACATGGTCTCTGTTCCCAAAGACCTTCAGTCTCTTGAAGAATAAAAACACCACTGAGGAAATAGTGAGATGGCAAAGGTGCTATAGTTTTTAATTCTGATAATTAGTTCAATAGAAGCCCCCAGAAAGTCAGGATTAGCTTGGGCCTCCTCTGCTTTAATAGGATTCTTGGAAAAACAGGCATACAATGCTGGCCTTGAAGAATTAGTAGGATTTTAAAAGTTGTTTTAGGGTCGCCCTTGGACATGTGGTCCACAGATGTGTTTTGTTTGGCTTACACAGCATTTTTATAACATTTTAATTAGTTGCCAACATTTAACATTAGATCATCATCCACCCTGCTTCACCCATTTAATTACCTGCCTGGTTCCTGTCATTATTTGAGTTTGTAACCCCTGATCTATGGACTTAACTCCCATTCTCATTGTCACTAGTATCTATAAGCTTTGGTAAACATATTAGAATGATTTATTTTCTTCATACAGTGCCACAAGTTCTGCACCATGCATACTAACCAGGGTTCATAAAAATTATGTTTTTAAAGAATAGTGTTTCTTCTTAGAAAGTGATTTCTAACCAGTCCAGTTTGGACTGGATTCAAGGAATAGTTATAAAAAGCATTATAGTTTCTTCCACTGTTATGTCTCTATTGTTCCCTTTCTATTGGACTATCGGATTAGAACTTGATGAACCATCTTTTACAGGTAGAGAAAGAATAGTACATTGCACTGCATTGAGAGAAGTCCCACAAATCACTGCAAAAACTGGCAATAAAACGAAAACTTCCTAAGAGACTAACTCCTGATTTGACCTTGGTTTAGAGCTGAGAGGAGAAGGATAAGAGCAGCACAGGAGTTTATATCTACATATGCTATTCTCATCATCCGCCCACAGCCCCCTTACTCTTTTGGGAAAGGAGGGATCTCAGGCCCTGAAAGATTTGAGATGGCCGGACAGATGACACCAGAACTTTGTCACTCACTCAGCCTCGGGGGGGGGAGAATATCGCCTGCCGTGCTGGGTCACATAGGGCCACACTTGAGAGCAGAGTGAACCAGCAGGGCCTGTGGGAGACAGGCTTTGTAGTAGCAAGAGGGTGAGGTGACCCTAGTTCCCATGGAGGGATGGGACTGGCCTGTCTGAGTAATTTCTCTGGCTGGCAGGGAAGGGAAGTGGAATTTATTACGTTGAGGTCCCGGTGGGGTGCAGCTGGTCCAGGTGACAGGGGAACTAGCTGAGCGGGAGCCTTTCTCCCTAGGTAGGGGCAGAACTGATGAGAGCAGGGAACTCACAACTAGGCACTGGGGGGCCTGTGAGGCTCAAAAATGTCAAGGCAGTGCATGGAATTTCAGGCCTTCCAGTGTACGTGAGTACATTTTCTTTTCTTTTTTTTTTTTTTTACTGTTTATCCTGATACTGATAAATAGTACAGAACACTGTAAGTTTCTGATGAACGGTTTTCATGTATGACTATATCTCTTTTAACATTAAGGTGTTGGATTTTCAAATACACTTTTTTGATGGACTACTATCATGTAGAGTTCCTTCCCATTTGAAATATTGGACTATGAAAGTATCCTTTCTGTAACTCTGTATCAAGTCAACTCAGACCATGCCTCTCCATGACATCTATTTTGTTTTTTCAATAAATTCCCAAAGGCCATACTTGATAAGTTCAAAGATACTGTTTCTGTGGCCCAAACCTCAGTTCTCTTTATTATTTTCTGGTTCCTTATACAATTTCTGTCAAAACCACCTTGGTTCCACTATTTCAAAATTGCCCTTTATGATGTATAGGAGTTGATTTACACTCACATTGTGTCTATCTGAGAGTTGGACACCCTCCACAGAAAGGTGGCCAGGTGTCCACAAAGCCATCCCAAAGGGAAAGTGTAAAGGAACACAGCATCAAGAGGGGTAGATGATAGAATGGTTTTCTCTACCTTATTATCTACTTCCCTGAAGCCCTGAGAACCTGAGGATGCTTACTGGATAGATTTGTACACTGGTCCTTTTTAAGGTGAATTAGGTAATTGAGATCTCTTAAAATTTAATTAAGAACAAGTTTTCTGGAAAAGGTACTTCAGAAAAGCAAAGATAATACTGTTCAGAGGAACAAATTTGATGTCAGGAAGATCCTGTGTGATTAAAAAGTGAATAATTTACAACTGTGGCTATATATTCTCTGAACTTTTCATTTGATGTCAGAATTTCTTCTCTCCTGTATTTGCCTCAGCCTTGACTACCTCAAATATAGAATTGCGTGGTACAGTATATATTTCCTCAAAATGAACTCTTATCCTAGATATGAAAAGTAAGACATTGATTTCTCAAGAAATATTTCTACAAATTTTCATAGAATTTTTTTGACTGGCACTTTAAAACTATTATTTTGTTTTTTCACACTATACAAAAAGTAAACAGTGACACGTATTTGTTGTTTCTTTAAAGTGGCACGAATAGTGTTAAGCATCACAATAACAACAACTATGCCTTCTGATCTACAAGATAGTTTAGATATCCTATTCTTTCACATACAATCTTTGCCTAAATGTTATCTTTTAGAAAACATTTTCTTAGAAGTTCTGATTGTCACAAATAATGAATACGCTGATCCTTGAAGAAAAATTCTTCCTCAGATAGCTGTCTCACTTCTCTACAGGAACCACGGTACACTCACTGCAGAGTCAGGGCAGAAGCCCTTCTTTAAAAGACTCTTAAAAATTCTGAATATAAATTTAAAATCAAGAAAAGGATTTCTGACTTTCCTAATAGAGCTCTTAAACTGATTGCAAATAAGAAACTAAAGGCAGACAACCTAATGGAGGATTTTTTTTGACAATGATGTAAGCTTGGCTACACATCCATCATAATTTTTCTTAAGACCTTTTTTGATCAACTAAAGGAACCTGAAACACGTTTCTCCTGAATTAAAGATTTTTCTGAAGAAAAGTTTCTATGCTATGCTCTAATATATCTGAAAAAGATTATTTATTATTCTGTCAGAATTGTCAGCCTGAATGAAAAGAGAGTATCTTCTACAATGACATAAACATTGATAGATCTCTTAATTAACCTCCTGTCAAAAATCAGTCAATAGATTCTTATAATTGTCTATATTAGATGTTCTTCCTTTAATACTCTTTTATTGACCATTACAAAATAAATAGGTTCTCTGAATGGTACATCAGATTTTCTGAAAATAACCAAGAATCCAGGAACTGTATTCTATTGTTGCACTGAAAACTAGATGACAAAGTTTTCTTTACTAGTATTTGTAACTGCATAAGTAATTTGTCTAAAATTATTTATCTAACCATATATTTTTTTCTATTTTTATAAATCCAAACAGTGAGAAAGTTCTGGATCTTATTTCTTCCTGATTTTGTTTGAGGACGCTCAGAACAAATGAATGAATTGTATACATTTTATAAATGTATACAACTTCAAGATGTGCCTCCAGTCTGCCTCAGGCCAACAATATCTATAGCAATAAGTTGATAATATATCCTAAATTACAGACATTGAAAAATTATTAATGTTTTCACTTTCTGTAAGTATACAAGTCAACAGACATTATACTGTATCGTAACTATGGGATAAATATGTTCTGATTTCTTTTTTTTCATATCATTTATGAAAAAAATTTAAACACAAGTTTATTACATATTGTTTATGGATAACCCAGCAGCACATTTACCCACCTAATAGACTTCTTGACTGATGCTAGGGATGACATATCCATGTTTTATTTTAAGCCAATCCTCCCATTAGTATAAAAGATCCTAGCCCTTTTCCCTACTCAGGGACTTTGCTCCAGTAATTCTCCCCTCTCTCTTCTAAATCATCAATTTTTCCCTCTTTTCTGGGCCACTTCCATCATTTAAAAAAAATCTGTTTGGGCTTCCCTGGTGGCACAGTGGTTGCGAGTCCACCTGCCGATGCAGGGGACACAGGTTCCGTACCGCAAAAAAAAAAAAAAATATGTCTATCCTACTCCTCCCACTGCTAGCTAACATTTCATCTTCCTGCTCCCCCTTGCAGCAAAATCCATAGAAATCTCCAATGCTCTTCCCTCATCCTTTTTTTTTAACATCTTTATTGGAGTATAATTGCTTTACAATGGTGTGTTAGTTTCTGCTTTATAACAAAGTGAATCAGTTATACATATACATATGTCCCCATATCTCTTCCCTCTTGCATCTCCCTCCCTCCCACCCTCCCTATCCCATCCCTATAGGTGGTCACAAAGCACCGAGCTGATCTCCCTGTGCTATGCGGCTGCTTCCCACTAGCTATCTATTATCTATGTCCATGCCACTCTCTCACTTTGTCCCAGCTTACCCTTCCCCCTCCCCATATCCTCAAGTCCATTCTCTAGTAGGTCTGCATCTTTATTCCCGTCTTGCCCCTAGGTTCTTCTGATCATTTTTTTTTAAGATTCTATATATATGTGTTAGCATACGGTATTTGTTTTTCTCTTTCTGACTTACTTCACTCTGTATGACAAACACAAGGTCCCTCCATCTCATTACAAATAACTCAATTTTGTTCCTTTTTTATGGCTGAGTAATATTCCATTGTATATATATGCCACATATTCTTTATCCATTCATCTGTTGATGGACACTTAGGTTGCTTCCATGTCCTGGCTATTGTAAAAAGAGCTGCAATGAACATTTTGGTACATGACACTTTTTTTGTTTTTTTGTGTTTTTTTTTGTGGTACACGGGCCTATCACTGTTGTGGCCTCTCCCGTTGCAAAGCACAGGCTCCGGACGCGCAGGCTCAGTGGCCATGGCTCACGGGCCTAGCCGCTCTGCGGCATGTGGGATCTTCCCGGACCAGGGCACGAACCCGTGTCCCCTGCATCGGCAGGCGGACTCTTAAGCACTGCACCACCAGGGAAGCCCCAGTACATGACACTTTTTGAATTACGGTTTTTTCAAGGTATATGCCCAGTAGTCGGACTGCTAGGTCGTATGGTAGTTCTAGTTTTTTAAGGAACCTCCATACTGTTCTCCATAGTGGCTGTATCAATTTACATTCCCACCAACAGTGCAAGAGGGTTCCCTTTTCTCCTCACCCTCTCCAACATTTATTGTTTGTAGATTTTTTGATGATGGCCATTCTGACCTGTATGAGGGGATACCTCATTGTAGTTTTGATTTGCATTTCTCAAATGATTAATGATGTTGAGCGTTCTTTCATGTGTTTGTTGGCATTCTGTATATCTTCTTTGGAGAAATATCTATTTAGGTCTTCTGCCCATTTTTGATTGGGTTGTTTGTTTTTTTGATATTGAGCTGCATGAGTTGCTTGCACATTTTTGGAGATTAATCCTTTATCAGTTGCTTCATTTGCAAATATTTTCTCCCATTCTGAGGGTTGTCTTTTCGTCTTGTTTATGGTTTCCTTTGCTGTGCAAAAGCTTTTAAGTTTCATTCGGTCCCATTTGTTTATTTTTGTTTTTATTTCCATTTCTCTAGGAGGTGGGTCAAAAAGGATCTTGCTGTGATTTATGTCATAGAGTGTTCTGCCTATGTTTTCCTCTAAGAGTTTGATGGTGGTTCCTATCATTTCTAATTAAATTAATATTTTGAAGCTGCAAATTTTAAAGTATGCATACTGATTTTTATAAGAATAACAATAAATGGAGACTGGCCTTTAAGAGATTAAAATATGCTATAAGAGTGCAACAATTAAGTGTGTGATACTAATACAAGTATAAACAATTACATCAATGGAAGAAAATTAGGAAAATCTATAAAATTAGGGAGGTATTAAAAGTTGATAGAATACTGGAAGATAATTTCAACAAAATATTCTGGTAAGCTTTTAGGGCTATCTGGGAAAAAAGACTCCATTTAATTCCTCGGGACATACTTCATATCAAAGAATACAGATGGATTAAAGATTTAGTATTAAAAAAGTAACAAATTAGAAGAAATTGTGAATAAATATCTGATTACAAGTTGGAATAACCTTTCTAAGCACATGTGGAAAGGCAGAGTGCTCAAAGAAAAGGTTAAATAAAAATTCAAAACTTTGCCATAAATATAGGAAGAAAAGGTTACTACCTAAATAATATATTTAAAAATTTAGCCTTTTCCATTCTAATGGGGTCCATTATTTGTACCAACTTTTCTCCTAAGGTAAATTAAACAATGTATTTTAAAATATACTTTAAGAGTTTTGAAGAGCTGCCCAGATAGCAAAGAACTATCAGGCCAAATTCTGGGAGGAAGCATAAACCCAGAGGGGTAGGCAGAATTCTAAGAGAACCAAAGCTGCTTTTGCCCTGAAGGCATTTTCATAAATATTCCAATTTGTGCTGAAGTTAGGCAGCATCATCAAGTTACAAGGGCAGAAATAATGACCTAGAGTCTGCTCAAGGTGGTGAGTGTCAGGATATCCACCCTGCCTCAAGCTGGGACCCCCAAAGGGCTGGACACTGGATAAAATGGTCCTTGTATTTTCCAGAAGGAGAATAAAGATATAGATTAACCTTAGGTGTTAATGTTAAGAATGTGTGTTGTAAATTTAGGATCTGCTAAAATAATAAAAACTGAGTATGTAACATCTAAACTAGTGCAGAAAAAAAAGTGAATGAATAGTCATTCTACAAGCAGGAAAACAATGAAAGAAAAAAATATATATATATGTATAATTGAGGAATACAAAATAAGCCACTAGATTAAACTCCAAATACATCAGTAATTATAGTCAATATAAATGGCCTAGTTCCAGTTAAATAACAAAGATTAATAAACTGGATGAAAAAAATGGGTGTGCCTGTATTAATAATTATAAAAGGTTTACTTGACCAGGAAGACATAAAAGTTATAAATGTGCTTATTCTTAAAGACAGAGCCTTAAAATATACAAAGAGAAACAGAAAAATCCATCATCATGGATTATGGAATTTAACATATAATTTAACACATAATTCTCAGTAACTCATAGGAAAGAGAGGGGAAAAAAAGGATATAAAGGAACAAAAATAACAAACATAATTGACCTACTGGATATATATAGAAACTTGCAGAATAAACATTAGTTATAACTAATATATAATATAAGCAGATGTGAAACAGTTTTTTAAACTGATAATTGAAAATATTAAGTTTAAAGCAAAATTCAGCAAATTCCAAAGTACTGAAATCATACAAATAGCTAGAAAATCTCTTGGAAATTAAGAAAACTATTCATAAATAAGCCATAAGTAAAAAAATAAATTAAAACAGTAAACAGAAAATAATTTGAACTGAATTTTGGGAAGAAACAAAGTTTGAAAATTAATGAGTTTTTTTCTCAAGAAGGTATTGTAAATCAAAGAACAGCAAAAGAACTTCAAAGAACATAGAGTAAAGGAAATACTGACTATAACAAAAGATAATAAACTAATAGAAAACAAATATACAATAGAGGGGAATAGCAAAGAAAGAGGTTAATTAAAATATAAATAAATATTGAAGGGAGTGATTATGAAAAAAGACATATATAAACCAATATCGGGAATGAAAAAGAGATTATCACCCTTTATATTACAGACATTAAAATGATGTGGGATATTTTTTTTTTTTTTTTTTTTTTTTTTTTATTTTAACAATTTTTTTTTTTGCGGTATGCGGGCCTCTCACTGCTGTGGCCTTTTCCGTTGCGGAGCACAGGCTCCGGACGCGCAGGCTCAGCGGCCATGGCTCACGGGCGCAGCTGCTCTGCGGCACGTGGGATTCTCCCGGACCGGGGCACGAACCCGTGTTCCCTGCATCGGCAGGCGGACTCTCAACCACTGCGCCACCAGGGAAGCCCGATGTGGGATATTTTTAAACTTTATGATAATAAGTTTGCAATTTTAAGTGAAATGGACAATTTTCTTTAAAAAAATAGCTTACCAAAATGAGAGAGAGAGAGAAGGGAAAAGAGATTTTGAATTATCCTATACCATTAAAGAAATAGAATCAGTAATATTTAAAAATAAGGCCTTTTACAAAGAAATCTTTAGTCTCACATGGCTTCACTGAAAATTTTCCAAAAGTTAATAGATAAAAAAATTTCCTGTCTTACATAACCTACCAGAAAACAAAAATTGAGGTAATACTCCCAGCTCATTTTACAAGACCATAATAAACTTGAAATCAAAATCCAACAAGGAAAAAATGAGAAAGTAAAAGTACTTGTCATTTTCACTTATGAACGCACATGTGAAAAATCTTAAAAACAAAAAATAGCAAATGAAATTCAACAATATAGAAAAAGCTTAATATATCATAACCAAATTAATCGTGTGACAAGAAGACAAGGTATTTAAATATGAGAAAAATCAGTTAATAGTTATTTGATTAAAGAGAAAATTATCCTATCATCTCAATAGATGTGATAAAAAGTGGTAAAATTCAAAATTATAATGAATATGCTATTAAAAGAATAAACAAAAAACCTCTTATCAAACTAAGAATAGAGCCAATTCCTTCATCTGATAAAGCTAACAATTTTTTAAACTATATATCATAATTAATGATTAAATAGTAAAAATATTTTCCTTGAATGCACAACGTGAGGATCTCATACTGGAGGTTCTATGCAGTTTGGTAATGGAATGAAAATTATAGGGATTAGATAAGAAGGAACAACAGCCTCATTACTTTTGGATGATGTGATTGTATATGTAGGATTTCTAAAATATACACAAATATTTTTATTTAATAAAAGAGTTTATTGAGATTGCTACATTCAAAGTAAGTTTACAAAAATAAATTTATTTCTATATACAAGTAATAAAAATGAAATGTAAGAGATACTATTTATAATGGTATAAAATATATAATATCTAGTAATAAATACAACAAAACATATATAAAACCTCTGCAAGGAAACTTATAAAAAGTTTACTGAGAAACATTAAAGCAGGCCTTAATAAATTGTGAGAGGTACCATATTTACAGATTGAAGGACTCACTATTTTAAAGATTTCCATTCTTTCCAAATCAATTTATAGTTTGAATTTATTCCCAACCAAATCCCAGCCAATTTTTGTTGTTATTGTCTTACTCATCTTGACGAGTTAGCTTTAAAATGTATATAAAAGTGCAATGTCTTCGAGACATCCTTGAAGAAAAAGAACAAGGTGGGAATTTCTGTAATACCAAATATCAAGATTTATTTTAAAGTCCAAACATTTAAGATAATGTGGCATTAACACAAGAATAGACATACAGAGAAGCAGAACAGAAACAGACACACACATATATGGACTTAATATACAACAGAGGAAGTGCTTCAGATCAGTGGGAAAGAATAGACTTTCCAATAAAATTCTGTCTGCTTATCATGGTCTACAGCATCTTACACCCAGCTACTCCTCTAAAGGAATTTCCTACTGTTACCCATACCCCTCACTCTCTACCCTCTATGCCATCCTCCTCACAACTGCTCAAATGTACCAGACGTATGCCTGCCTCAAAGCCACTGTCCAACTGGTCCTTTTGCATGGCATGATTTGCCCCCAGATGTTCCCATGGCTTATCCATTCACTACATTTATATTTTGTTCAACTATCATCTTTTCAGAGTGGTTTTCCTTGACCTGTCTTTCAAAAATAGGCATCTACCTTATACTTTATCTCATTACCCTGCTTCATTTTCCTTTGTCATCTACACTCTCTAGATGAGATGAAGGACCTTTTTTTTTTCCCTCTGTGTCCCCAGCTCCTGGTTCATTACCTGAGACACAGTATTTCCTCATAAATATATGCTGGATATATGAATAAAATATACGAAAAATGTTCACCCTTACTGGTATTCAAAGAAAACACTTCAAAGAAGATACCATTTTTCTTCTCTTAAATAATGAAGACTTTGAAATTTAAATACTCAACATCATTAAGCAAGGAAAGAGATAGGCCCTCCTATAAACAGCTGTATAGGAAGACTCCTGGTACAAAAACTGTCAGATAAATTAAGAGCCTTTACAATAAATTCCTGACTTAATATTCTATAACTAGAAATCACACCCAAGAAAATAATTTTAAGATGTAGTTGTTACATGAACAATGTATTTATCATGGCATTAATGATAAAAACAAAATAGAAATAATGTAAACATCAACAAGCAGGATAATAGCTAAGTAAATCTTATACATTCATAGGATGCAATGTAATGCGTCATTTAAAATGAAGTTTACCAATAGTTTAAGTTATGTGGGAAAATCATATGATAATATTAAGTGAAAAGGGTGGATATAAAATTACTTGCATAATAGAATATGAAGGAAAGAACTAAGGTATACATAGAAAAACAGAGGAAGTAAAAATATCAAAATGTTAATAGTAATTATGTATACTATGAGTGAGTTAATTTTAAAATAATTTTCTGTGTTTTCCTGGGAGGGAAAACACAGAGAATAAAGTCCTTGATCAGAGCATTTTCTTCAACATGAGATCTTTTGTTTTTCTCCAGTATTTTTTCATAAATTGGTCAAGCACATGCCACTTGTCTTATGAGGGTTCAATGCTCTCTATTAGTGGTATTATGCCACTCACATCTCCTTGTTGGACCACTTGACACTCTTTAAGCAATTCATTTTACCAAAGAATTCTTTTCCTATCCTATTTTGCTTTGACCTGCTTCAACCTGGATATCTTTCCTTACTGTCTTACAGCCATACACACTTGCTTCTCTGAAGCAATTGTGATTCCAGAGATATGCCTCTGACTGAGTTTTCCCTGTCATGTATGATCTCATCCCCCCTTCCCTGCCTCCTGTTTCTATCCACCTCCTCAGTCACCTGCCCTGCTGGCCCTGCTGTCGTCTTGTTCAGCATTTCCAGGTGTTGCAGCTTCTGCTTCTGAGGGGCAGCCTTCACTATTCTTGGAGGATAAAGCATATTTACTCAGCTCACAGACTGTGGGACCGGGGAGACCAGGGGCTGGTACAGCTTCAGGGCATCCAGGCAGTGCACTGCTTCACAGCCAGGACTTCAGGAGAAGCTGAAAGGAGACTCAGCATGTGCGAGTTTGCTTCAACAACTCTGGAGTCCACTTCCCCAGACTCACAGGAGCCTGCGTACTCTGAAAATTCCAGAACGACTTTTATATCACCGTTGGATTTCTACTTACTTTATTGGTCTACAGAGGAATCCAGAGGCAAAAGTTATACCCATCCTCCAAGTCAGTGTGAGAAAGGAGAGAGAACCCACAGGCTGGACTCACCAACAATAGGCAATCAAATTTTGGTAAAGGAAGGAAGAGTCTATTTTCTATTTCTCAGTTTAAGGTGGTTCCATTTCCCCAGTGTGTGACCTTATACACTTGGATAGCTTCTTTCTGCAAAACAACATGATGTACTTCATCTGTGTACCTGATATGTCACTATGGAGGCTTAGCTGAAGCAGTACAGCAATTTTGTATGTCTTCTGTCATCTTCTGTATTTCTCTTTTGCTTTGCCCATCAGTTTATTTTCCTCTTGAGCAGCACAAGGAAACTCCTCAACAAACTGTGCTAGGGAAGCAGAAGCTATGTCTCTCCCACTCTTACCAATGTGTTACCCTGTCATGAACACTTCATGGGAGATCTCTGCTTGCTATTAAGATCTACACTTATAGCAAGCAAGACATGGAATAATTTGTCTATTGTTCTATATCAGTGCCTTTGCTTTCCCCATAACTAATAACTGTGGAATGTACTATAATTAGGTATTTTAACCTAGCCTTAATCTAACCATGCCACATTCCACTGCCAAATGTCTCTCAAGATCATCTACCCAGAGTAGAGATTAATAAGGCTTCAATCAGGTGAACTATATATATAAAGACAAGTTTTTGCCAATATAAGTATAACACAACCAAACCATCAATATTTTCAAAGCTGAAAATACTTATATCACTCCTTCCTATATCAGTACACCAGGGGCTAAGACACTGAAAAGAGTAAGTCAAATATGTCTGGTACATAAACTATTAATCATATTAATCATATTTTCAAATTGTATTCAAAATTATAATTGTTGATGGCCTTTTTTTCTGATTTAACCAGGCCAATTTACTTTAATTCATGTGGTATTTCTCAAAGAACTGATAATCCTGATATAGTTTCAAAAATAGAAACTCACCCAAGTAAACTTCAGGAATTCATCTCCTGATTTCTTTATCAGTCCCTTCTCAATAGTCTGTCAAAAGAATTTTCATGCCCATAAATCAAGAATAACTATCAGCAGAAACAGCCACTCACATCACATTACCAAATAAATTTATTTTTAAACATATTTCTACATATTCGAATACAGTCTTTATTGTTTGTCAGTAGATGATAACATACATGGCTTTCACAAGTTCATGAAAATTGCACAGTTGGTAAATTTTAGAGTAAGACTTTAATACTGGGAGATAAAAGTTTTTCAGAGTAAGGGATCAGGATTTTTTATGCTAAGAATGACCTTTCATCCCATAATGGGACTAAGACTAGGACTCTGTAGTCACACTTTGTAGATCAGGCTTGAGGAGTGAGAGAAGACCGAAGGACCAAGGGCAATGACATCACTCTTGAATGGTTTGAAAGACCCAAAGACCAATACTAACAGTCCAAATATAAACCTCATGAGAACCTGAGGAGAAAAAAAAAATAGGAGCATAGAGGAAATAAGAGGGTGGTGATACAAGTACCCAAGGCCCTACTTTCAATCCCCTTAGCAGCCTGCTGGCATATTAAAGGCCACTGAGGAGCTACACAAGAATCCCCTCTTAGGAAGTTTTCCAGGTTTGTATGGTAGCAGGAGATCTGTGATCTGAGAGGAAGAAACAAAGTCCTTTGATATGACTGGAGCCCTTCCCCGAGGCCCAGTAGAAGGCCCAAGGCAAACAATGTACAGGCATGCCCAATGTTCACTGCAGCACCATTTACAATAGCCAATATATATATATGTATATATACACATAGTAGAATATTACTCAAACACAAAAAATAGTGAAATAATGCTATTTGTAGCAATATGGATGGACCTAGAGATTATCATACTAAGTGAAGTCAGAGAAAGACAAATATCATATGATATCACTTATATGTGGAATCTTAAAAAAAATCATACAAATGAACTTATATACAAAACAGAAATAGACCCACAGACATAGAAAAAACAAATTTATGAAGGTCAGAGTGGGATGAATTGGGAGATTGGGATTGACATATACACACTATTAATACTATGTATAAAATAGATAACCTCTTGCACTGCTGGTGGGAATGTGAATTGGTTCAGCCACTATGGAGAACAGTATGGAGGTTCCTTAAAAAACTACAAATAGAACTACCATATGACCCAGCAATCCCACTACTGGGCATATACCCTGAGAAAACCAAAATTCAAAAAGAGTCATGTACCACAATGTTCATTGCAGCTCTATTTACAATAGCTCGGAGATGGAAACAACCTAAGTGCCCATCATCAGATGAATGGATAAAGAAGATGTGGCACATATATACAATGGAATATTACTCAGCCATAAAAAGAAACGAAATTGAGCTATTTGTAATGAGGTGGATAGATCTAGAGTCTGTCATACAGAGTGAAGTAAGTCAGAAAGAGAAGGACAAATACCGTATGCTAACACATATATATGGAATTTAAGAAAAAAAAAATGTTATGAAGAACCTAGGGGTAAAACAGGAATAAAGACAGAGACCTACTGGAGAACAGACTTGAGGATATGGGGAGGGGGAAGGGTGAGGTGTGATAGGGCGAGAGAGAGACATGGACATATATATACTAACAAACGTAAGGTAGATAGCCAGTGGGAAGCAGCCGCATGGCACAGGGAAACCGGCTCGGTTCTTTGTGGCTGTGGGAGGGAGGGAGACGCTAGAGGGAAGAGATATGGGAACATATGTATAACTGATTCATTTTGTTATAAAGCAGAAACTAACACACCATTGCAAAGCAATTATACCCCAATAAAGATGTTAAAAAAAAAAAAAGATAACCAATGAGAACCTACTGTATAGCACAGGGAACTCTACTCAATGCTCTG
This sequence comes from Lipotes vexillifer, assembly GCF_000442215.2. Taxonomy (NCBI): domain Eukaryota; kingdom Metazoa; phylum Chordata; class Mammalia; order Artiodactyla; family Lipotidae; genus Lipotes; species Lipotes vexillifer. Next base: position 1,249,622 of record NW_006783110.1, on the reverse strand, counting down.
TCGTGACCTAAATGGGAAGGAAATCCAAAAAAGAGGGGATATATGTATACATATAACTGATTCACTTTGCTGTACAGTAGAAACTAACACAATATTGTAAAGCAACTATGCTCCAATAAAAATTAAAAAAGAATAAAAGACAACAAACTTATGGTTACCAAAAGGGAAAGGCGGGGAAGGGATAAATTCGGAGTTTGGGATTAACATATACACACTACTGTATAAAACATAGGTAAACAACGAAGTCCTACTGTACAGCACAGGGAACTCTACTCAGTATTTTGTAATAACCTATAATGGAAAAGAATCTGAAAAGGAATATATGTATAATATATATTATATTTTATATGTATAATATATTAGATATATATAATATACGTCCAAATCATTTTGCTGTATACCTGAAACTAACACAACATTGTAAATCAACTATACTTCAATAAAAAAATAAATAAATAAAAATGAGAAATTAAAAAAAAGGAAGGCACTTCTCTGCAGCCCACACTGCACTCACCTCCCTGCATTTTCTGCAGGAGAGTGACTGCCCTCCAGGCTAAGATTTCTCTCATAGCCTGCCACATTTTCCCTCTAAAAGGTAAAATTAACATCTTCAACAACTTTTCCCATTTTTTTAAATTATTGCTCTTTTATGGAATTGCATTGTTTTCTTGTGAGGTAAAGTCCCTTCTAAACCAAATTGGACAAACCATAGTTTACTTAAACATATGTTTTCCAAGCAGTTTTATTCCATTATCTAAGAATTTAGCACCACTCTGCAGTCCTAAGTGGCAATACACTTTCACTACAGAATTGTCAAAATATAATACAATAAAACCTAGTAAGTAAATAAAGTAACAAAACCAACTTCCTTTTCAAAGGGCCAGTGCAGTAATATTTTAACATGTATTTCTGATGCAAGATACTAATATCTTACTAAATACATTTATTTGCAGTTTATATATCTTATTGCCAGGTCCATAAATTATTCGGGTTTAGTTGTGATTTTTGTTAACAGTATTATCAAACTCAAAAATAAAAGGAGAAATTTGGCCAGTTGGGAAGGAGCTGAAGTAGAACCATATGCCTAGCACATCATAGTGATTTTTCTGGAACATACTAAAATATTGCCAAAGAACTGTGGATTACTGCAAGTAGACTGTTATCAATTTTCTATACTATGGGGGTGACTTTCAAGATAGGGATTTTTCTTTTTTTGTCTCCTACTACAAATGTATATCTTTTTCTTTTTTTTTTTTTTTTTTTTTTTGCGGTACGCAGGCTCTCACTGTCGAGGCCTCTCCCGTTGCGGAGCACAGGCTCCGGACGCGCAGGCTCAGCGGCCATGGCTCAAGGGCCCAGCCGCTCCACGGCATGTGGGATCCTCCCGTACCTGGGCACGAACCCCTGTCCCCTGCATCGGCAGGCGGACTCTCAACCACTGCGCCACCAGGGAAGCCCTATCTTTTTCTTTTATTCCCGCTTTCTTGACCCAGCTTTTCTGAAACAACGTAATCAACAATTTATTTTTCCTTGGGTTGCTTTCTGTTTGTACATCTTTCAACTCAGTGTATTTCTTGAGGTAACTACATGTGTCTCTTGCTTTGTTCAAGGCACACAACTGAATTCATTTTATATGTGAAACAAACAAACAAAACATGGGATGGACATTTCTAAAAGGTGACATTCCATCTTGGTTCAATAAAATAAAAATAATTTTGTTGTTGTTGTTCTTGTTGGGGGTAGGAGTTTATTAATTAATTTATTTAGTTTTGCTGTGTTGGGTCTTCATTTCTGTGCGAGGGCTTCCTCTAGGTGTGGCAAGCGGGAGCCACTCTTCATCGCAGTGCGTGGGCCTCTCACTATCACAGCCTCTCCTGTTGCGGAGCGCAGGCTCAGCAGCTGTGGCTCACGGGCCCAGTTGCTCTGCGGCATGCGGGATCCTCCCAGACCGGGGCTCGAACCCGTGTCCCCTGCATTAGCAGGCAGACTCTCAACCGCTGCGCCACCAGGGAAGCCCAAATAATTCTCTTTTTAAAGAATAATCTTTCTCTGTGTATTAGATTTGGGACATGCATACAAATAATAAGAAAAAAGAAAATATAGCAATGAGAATGTGAACTTCTAGAATACTTTAAAATGTTAATGGAAGTCTTGTCATTTTTTTCCCACATATACCAGCATAAGAAAGGCATTGAACTCATAGGGCTCCTCTTCTAAGCCATCAGTGGGAACTGTATGGCCTCCATGTAGCTAAAGGGATACCTACTAAGATCCAGATCAACTTGCCATCCTCATATTTGTTCCACTGCAAAGATACTCTTCAAAATTTCTGAGTTAACAGCTATTGCTTAGACAATTTTTTAATCATTTTGACAGTCACAGTTTCCGTCATTAGTAGGGCAAACTGACAAATTATCAATGACATATTTACACTAGCAATGGCATTCCCTGGCAGCCAAGATGCTGGAAAACATACTTGAGTAGCAACATGTATAGAAAGTACTAGCTCACCATCTGGTTGTTTGGGTTGAGAGCTGGAGAGAGTTCTTTTGTTTGAACAAGGCAGTGTTGAGAGTGTGACTGGTTCAGTGAAATTCATGAAATGAAAGTTTCTGTTGCTTATCAAAGTAATATTTTCCCCATGGAAGGCTATGTTGCTTCTCAACAAGAAGCAAGTGAAACCTGTTTATATGGTAGTTCTTATCCTTCCTGGGATGAGTAAGCCTAAGTTACCAGGAAAATTATGTGTATTTTCCCAAATGTCCATTCCCTGAAAGCTATGAATGTCTCCAAAAATGTCAACCAAGCATATGATCCACATCATCTTTGCATTCTTACACAGGTGTATTCTTTCCTTAGACTAAGGTCATTTGTCAGCAGTAATAACTTTACTAATATTCAGACAAGTTATAGATCAAGTAAAATGATTTGCATGTTCTACAGAATCGCTTAATGTATGGGCCTTTAGCTAGTCTCATATGAAGTCTGATACGTCACATCAGAAGAATATGGAAAATATTGTCCACTTATGCATATAATGGTTATCAGCATAGACAATTGTCAGAATTTCAGGGTTTGAATCTCAGCTCTGACACTATCTGTGTGTCCTTGGGCAAGTAACTTAACCTCTCTGTGCCTTACTTTTATAATCTAGAAAATAATTATGTTAATAAAGCTTCCCTGAAGGGGTTGTTTTGAGGATTAAATGAGGATACATATGTACAGCACAATTTTCTGGCATTTTATAAGTAATCCGTACATGTTAGATTTTATTATTACTATTGTTATTATTATCACTACAAATAAAAAACTGATTCACTTTGCTGTACACTTGAAACTAACACATTGTAAATCAACTATACTCCAATAAAAATTTTTAAAAAAGAAAGGAAATGTTACCCATATATCACTTTGCTGTTCTGCACAGAGCTTATTTGCATGAATGACACTGTTCATATGAACAACTTACCCTCTTCTAGATTGGAGCTTCTTGAGGATGAACATCTGTGAGCTCTTTCCTTCTTAATTCAACACCAATCACATGTGTTAATCATGGGCCCTGCCACATGCACCACCTCTTCTGAGGGAAGCTGCCCTGTCTCCTCGGGTCCCACAAGCTTTGCTCTACCAAGCTGTAAAGCCAAACATAGACCTCTCCTAGGAATGCAAATCCTGTAATATGGAAAGAATCAGTGGGTCTGCAGTAGCTGAGGGTTTGTATCAAAGGGAGGACACAGCTAGAACAGGGCCATGAGGGATCAGAGTGGAAATTTATATGAATTATGAGAAGAAAGAAACATGAGTAGGAAAAAGCTGCAAGGAAGAAAAAAATCTAGAGTAAGAGGGTGAGGCAGTCCATGAGAAGTGGGCAGAGAGAGAAGGGGGCAGACGGAGCAAGAGATGGAGGATCTGAGAGTGTCTTTCAACAATCTTCCAGTCTCAGCCCCCTCAGCCCTCCTATCATCCAGGCCTGACATTGTGATTTTACCTAAAGTTTCATATACCAAGGACCCTCATTCTTGATCTTTCCAATAAGCACCTCTGTTAATGGAGTTATTTAAGAAAAAAAAGTTATTTAAAAGTTATTTAAGTTATTTAAGAGGGATTTTGAACAAAGGAAGGTATATTAACTATACTCTCTTATATTCTATATTTTTGATGCTCTGATATCTGGAGCCTCAATGACCCCAGAGGAACTACCCCTCCCAGAACTAGCTACTTCCTAGAGATAGTAAAACAACTTGCCTGGGAGCCCCTAGAGCCCAGAGCCCACAGCAACCATGCAAACTACCCCAAATCCTACCTCTGCTTCCCCTACTTCTCCTCTTTCCTCCTGAGGAAACCACAGGAAGGGTTCAGACTGACCCCTCTCTCTCTGCCTGCTTCCCATGAGACCCTGCATGCTGTGCTATGCCTGTCTCCAGGGGACTGTGAGTGTAATAACAACTTCTGTCTTCATGACAATCATTTCTATGTCTGTGTGTCTTACCATATCTGATTAAAACAAATCCACCTACCGTTAAAAAAGAAGGCCAGACTCACATGTGAGCAAGAGTAATACATACTTGAAAATGGTAGGAACCTCAAGGGGACAGATTCAAGAGGCCAGGAACACCAGAGTGTAAATAAATGATTTCTGGTTGTAAGCAGCAGAAAATGCTTAGAAGGAGTAGCATTTGAGATGTATGCTGAATGACAGGCAGAATTTAGACATGAATGATGGAGCAGGGGGAAAGACCAGCAGATGGACTGGTCTGAGCACAGGTGGAGATGGGTAGAATGTAAAGCAGAAAGGAAGCCTGATGAGACCCGAGGAGGCCAGGCCTGGAGGAAAGCTCAGAGCCGAGTTCACATTTATGTTTCCTTGAACTATTAGACTTCTATTATAGTTGTAATAGTTAGAGTAGGTGCTATGGACTAAATTGTGCCCCCCCCCCTGCACACACACACACACACACACACACACACACACACACACACACCCCAAATTCATATGTCAAAGTCCTAACCCCTAATGTGATGGTATTTGGAGATGGGGCTTTGGGAGATAATTAAGTTTAGATGAGGCCCTCATGATGGGATTAGTGACCTTATAAGAAAAGATACCAGAGTGTTTACTCCCTCTCTCTCTCTCTCTCTCTCTCTCTCTCTTCCATGTGAGGACACAGCAAGAAGGTGAACCTTTGCACAGCAGAAAATTAGTCTTCACCAGGAAACCAAATTAGCTGGTACCTTGATCTTAGACTTCCCAGCCTCCAAAATGTGAGAAATAAATTCCCATTGTTGAGGCCAGCCAGTCCATGATATTTTGTATGGCAGCCCAAACTGACTAACACAGGAGGGAAGGGCTCAAGCAAAATGCCAACTCCCAAAAGGAACTTCTGAAAAGCTAATTTTGTCATTGCCTTGTTGTGTAGTTGCTAACTTGATGAAAGCTGGTGTCTGGCAGGAGAGGACATACATACAGATAAGGTAACGATAATGACACAGCTTCTGAGGCTGCTTGCCTTTATGGCCTTAACACCATTTCCAGGAGTAAATGTTTCCATCACAGTGTGACAAATGTAATAGGTTTTGGAAGGCACATTTTCAAAACTTAATAGTACATATACTGTGTGAAAACATTATGTTCAGAGGCATGTTTTCACAGTTTCTAATAGAGTATCTTAAAGAAATCATCCTAAAATGAAGTCATAAACTTTCACAATGTGCGATTCTAGTAATAGTGCATGGGAAATAGATTTATAACTGAAGGGTATGAGAAGGTAACAAAAAACTGGGGTATCGTCAGTGTTTCTGTTCCATTAATTTTTTAAAATTACTTTAATTATATGCTTTCCGCAGAGTACAATGGGGAATCAGTTAGTAGGTGTTTATGAAGAACTGAGAGGGAAAAAAATACTCAAACAACGTAAGTAATAAACCAGAGAGGAAAAGCTAGCTTCTATTCCCACCAGGTCTCATTCAGAAACCTGGTAAAAAATAATCTACTTCTGTATACTGAATTCAAGGGAATATTTATATTCATTCACTTCACAGAGGTTGTTTAGAAGTTACTAGGATTAGCAGTTGTTTGGTCATTTGTTTATTTCTAACCTCTAGAAAGGTCAAGAAAGAGAACCAGGTACAAACACATAGAGCCAAATGTGAGTGTGCCATCTTTAACATATAAAGATGAAGCCATAAATAGACAAAATACTTGGAGTTTTTCCCAGTGGTGACAAATGCTCCTGATACATTTAGTTTTACTCTTAACCATGTCTCCCTGTGACCAGGTAGACATTTGCAAAGTAATCACTGGTTAAAAGCCCAAGCTTTGGAGTGAGATAGCTCTGATCTTACTTTCTAGCTTGGTTACTTACTAAGTATGGGAACTGGGCCAAATCATTTGCCCTCCATGAGTCCAGGTGTCCTGATGAGTAAAGGGTATGTGAAGGGTACACTCAGCTCAAAGGGAAATTGTGAGGCTTCATTTAGACATGGCATGTGAAGCACCTGATATTTAGTAGGTACTGACAACAACAACAAAATCCACTATTCTTGCAAAAAAGCCTGACAGCTGGCTCCAGCCATGGAAACACATTGCCAAAGGTCAAATGACCCTCCCTGCTGCCTCCAGAACTGACCGATGGCCTCATTACCACCAGCTGAGCTAACTGGCCAACAAGCATGGAAAACAGGAAGCGCTGAAGGCAAATCACTACCTTTGTGACTAAAAAAACATCAAAAAAGAAGGAATGGGGAAGTTGGCTAGAAGAGGTCAGATCAGTCAAGGAGAAAACAGACCCCCACTCTAAGGTCATGTGGAGACTGACCTGTAAATGACTTTGCTGAAAATGTTCATTCATAAGCAAATGCCTACATGCTATTTTTCTCTGTCCATATTTTAGTCCCTCATCCACCTGCAGCCTCACTTCTGTATTTCAGTGTTGCAACACTTCGAACGCCCTCCTCCCTCCTTCCTCATTAAGGAGGATGCATTGAACAGGCCACATGGAGAGATTTACACTGCCATGGCTGTCAGTAGGAATTGTAGCCCAGTGATTTACTTCAACATCAAATTCAAAACTAGGCCCAGAAATCCTTCATTATCATTTAATATGAATCTATTTCATTAACTAATTTAAAATCATGCATAATTCATCACATGCATTGTTCACTTATAGTTTAGAATTTATTTCCCTAGATGTGGTCTCTATATTAGCTTTGCCTCATTTTTCTTCATAGAATGATTGAGATACATGACATTTCTTTATCAATGGAAATAAGATGGCTCTTTATTCTTTGTCAAATTGGGTCACAGATTTCCCTACGCAACATAACATTTCCCAACTTGTATTTTCAAAACACTTTATTTTATTCTTCAAATAGTCAATTTTTATCAACCTGATTGTGTTATCTATTTATTTTTAAAACAAGGACTCTGTGACATTTTATTTATTTATTTTAAAAGCAAAGACTGTCACATCAAGAAGCTGAGAAATTTGTTCAAGTAAAATGTTGTGATTTTTTTGTTTTTTGATTTTTGTTTTTGCGGTACACAGCCCTCTCACTGTTGTGGCCTCTCCCGTTGCGGAGCACAGGCTCCGGACGCACAGGCTCAGCGGCCATGGCTCACAGGCCCAGCTGCTCCGCGGCATGTGGGATCTTCCCGGACCGGGGCACAAACCCATGTCCCCTGACTCGGCAGGTGGACTCTCAACCACTGCGCCACCAGGGAAGCCCCCTTGTCGTGATGATTTTAACTCTAGAATTCAAATCCCCTGCCTTCTAAGTCCTCCAATTTTCTAAGCAAAAATTCAAAATTTGGTGTTTTTATATCTTGATAAATTATCTGTATGAAAACATTAGTGAATAAGCAGCAGCTACAGGGTTAATGAATCAGCTTAAGTCCTCTCTATTAAAATCATCATCATCATAAATAAAGTACTGTCTTAAGATGTAGATTTTATTATTATACAGGTATAGTGAGGCCAATAGATCAGCAGACAATTGCTATGGAAAAATTACTTTGTTACTCATAGTTCCCAAAAGGAAGGGGCATACCACTGCCACACAGGGGCCAACACAGAAGCACCAGTCACTCAGGAGGCAGAAGGAGCAAGGGGAAAATGCAGGCAAGAGCATTTATTGTGGCTTCCATGGGAAGGAATGGGTAAGGCAGAGAAAGCAGGTTAGGATTGGTAGTCTGAAAAATGTCAGTGCACTCTGGGGCATAAGGATTGTGCCTAGTTGTCTGATGCCTGCTCCTGGGATGATTAAGGCAGAGGAATACTGGTTCTGAGTGTACAAAACCAAGAGAGGAGGTGGTGGAGGTGTGGGTTCTGGATTGATGAGTTCACATATATGAAAGGCACCCTTGCAAGTGAGTCACTTACTATGTCTAGGAATTGGCCAGCCCCCTGGGAGGAGTAGTCTCTCCAGGGTCAGCAAGGCCCTGGATGTCATAGCATCAGAAACACAGGGTTAATACAAATACCTGGTCCTTCATAAGTGCCAGACACGGTGCTAAATTCCCAACATGCGTTATCTTACAAATACCTCCTAACAACCCTGCAAAGTAAATTCATCATCATCATCTTCACCATCAGCATCATCATCTCTGTTTTAAAGATGGGGAACCTGAGATCTAGAGACAATAGGAACTTAGCATGAATTACACAGCTAGTAAGTGGAGGGATAAGAACTTGACCCTCTCCAGCCTAGCTACAAGGCTTGTGCTTTTAACCACTGCACTACAGAATCTACTCAGAAAATTCAGAAAATATCATTGATGACTTTAATTTTTCCAGGATGTTCCCATTAGCCCCCAAATCAAATCCAGGTTATCATGCTCCTAAGCCAATCAGTTAGAACAGTTTGTGTTCAGGTAACACAGGTGAGAATCTGCTGCGTGACTGGGAGTGGAGATGGGAGTTAAGAATAAACTGAGAAATCTGAGAAAAGTCTCTTGACTTAGGAGTTGTGCAGTCAAACTTCAAAGTAAGTCTTCTGATAACTGTTATTTTATTATAAATTCTGTCTCTTTTCAAACTTACCTTGAGTTTTTGTCTCCAACTCAGCCTGCATAGCACTGTCACAGAGTAGTCAAGAGAAAGAGCATTATCTCCAAATCTCAAAGATGAGGTATGAGCTCACAAGGGCATTGGAAGGATAAGTGAGTTTAAAATATTATGGGGGCTTCCCTGGTGGCGCAGAGGTTGAGAGTCTGCCTGCTGATGCAGGGGACGCGGGTTCGTGCCCCGGTCCGGGAAGATCCCACATGCTACGGAGCGGCTGGGCCCGTGAGCCATGGCCACTGAGCCTGCGCGTCCAGAGCCTGTGCTCCACAACGGGAGAGGCCACAACAGTGAGAGGCCCATGT